>NW_020956560.1:117751-121018 GCF_003031625.1 Empidonax traillii
CTGGTCGTTACCGTGGGGCATTTCCTTTACGTGTGGCAGTGAATCTGGATTTGTGAGGCGGGAGCTCCGGCTGTTTCGTGCAACGCCAGAGGGCAGCAGTTCCCAGCAGTGACACCCGCGCTGCCTCGGCCGGGAGGAGGAGGAGGAGGAGGAGGAGGAGGCTGTCCCTGTCCGGGAGCTGTGGCTGCCGCTGCTCTCGCTTTTAGTGTTAGCACTGCTGCCTGAGCTCTGAGGAGAGCTGTGAGCTGCAGTAGGAGCCTCCCTGTTTCCCTGCAGGAATACCCTTTGTTCACTGGTGAAATGGCAAAGAGCTGTACCCCTGCAGCTTTTGTGAAACAAGGTGTCTGTCATGTCCCTTCTCCTAAGCCCTTCCTGTGCACGGATAAAAACGTGTAGCAGAACTGCAGACAGAAATTTTGTGTTCTGACTGCCCTCCTTAGCCACCAGCTTGTTTGTCCACAATTTTCCTCTTTTGTTTGTTTTTTTTTTTTTTCCTGATTGAAATGGGATGTCCTAGCAGGTGAGAACAGCTGAAGCTCTGGGATCACGGGGCTGTCATACAAGAGCCTCGTGGCACAGGGCAGAGCTGCATTCCTGGTGCCTCGGGGCTGCACGAACCCAATCTGTCTGGCAGATGTGGACACATCCACCTGGGTGCTGTAGGTGAGTGCTGTGGCCTCACACGAGCACACAGAGGTGTGTCACCTAAAGAGGGGGTTGATTTACAGGGAAGCCTGCCTTGCAGGGTTACTTCAGATCGTGAGGCTTCCACTTGTGGAAAGGAATTTTTGATGTGCAAATCTTTTGGTGAGGTGTGGGAACCTTTAAAGCAGGCAGCTAGTAAAAATATCTGCCTTGAAGCTGCTTGTTTACCTGTCTCTGTGAAAAGAAGCCCCAGATAATTATGATTTGAGCTTAGAATTACTCGGGTGTTGGTCTGATTTAGGAGTTCTAGATTTTGCGTGGTGGTGGCAGATTAGCTTTAGGAGTGCAGCTCTTGCTTTTGTTGGTAATTCCAGTTGTAAGGGCTGGGGAAGCTTTCTCTGCCCTTCAAAAAGTGAAGCCTTATGTGAGCAGTTGTTGTTCAGGGCTCCTAAGATGCTGATTTTGTGGTTTTGCCATCAGTATCTTATCTGTAATTTCTTAATAGCTATAACTAAAAGGCATACCTTCCTGCACCGGTTGCTTTCCTGGTGTCCTTTGTGCTGCTCAGTGCTGACTGTTTCCCTTGGGAAACTGCAGAGGAATCACTAGAAGTTTCTACCAGTTTCTGATGAAACAGGTGAAAGCTGGAGCCTGGGTGATGGTGAGACTAATCCTGCAAACACCAAGGCTCGTGAATGCCCTGAATACCAAACACTTCCCTTGCCTGGGGAAGCAGCTGGCAGATCCTTGGTTAGGAAGGCCAGCACACGGCAGGTGTGTGTGTGTGTGTTTCTGGCCTGAAAAACATGGAATGAGAACTGTCACTTTCCTTCCTGGATGGTTGGAGGCCACTGTTGAGTGTTGCTCTTTTGAAAGCTGCAGAAGAATTTGGATCAGTATTTAAGCAGTGATAGATTCAGGGCAAAATTCCCGCAGTCAGCTCACTGAAGCTCTTAGCAGAAGATCATTTAGCCCTGGTCTCTGTTGCAGAACAATTTATTTTCTCCCCTTTAAACCACTGCTGTGCTATTACATCTTCAAAGCAAAATACAAAGAGTTAAGGAAGCACATAGAGTATCTTATTAATAACCAAAGCTTAAATCGTTGTAGTGATTACTGGGGTTTATCCTGGCTGATGCTGATGTTTCTTCTGCCACAGTTGAAGTGTGGGGTGAAAGATTTCTGTCTGTTGCTTGTTGTAAGTGGTTAACATGTGGGATATGCCTGGAAAAAAACTTGTTCCTCATTCTGTGTTGCTGCTTCACAGGTTTTCAGCCTACCTTAGGGGTTCAAGAAATTGAGATTATCCAGAGGAGTTGTTTTTAACAATTTTTTAACAGAGGAGTTGAAATTCAAGGACCTTAAGCCGGACCTAAAGTTGAATCAGGGGGTTTTGGTGGTGAAATTCATGACTTTCTGAGCAGAAGCAGCAAAGGTGGGGGGTGTAAGGTAGCTGAGGGCAGGTTCTTGTCAGGAGAGAGCAGAAAGGGTGGAAAGGGCTGCAGGATCAGCAGATCAGACATCTTAGAACAGCCTGAGCTTTCCATTGTCCCTGCTCAGCCTCTGATTTCCTTCTCTGTGGCTGGGATGTCCTCTCTGCTCCTCACATGACAGCTGAGGCTGACCAAATGTGACAGAGCTGGCAAACAAAGGGTGTGTAAGCCAAGGAGTTTGGGAGACTGCCACCTATTTTATTGCTTTGCTTTAAAGACGGTTGAGGTAGCTGTCTGAGCAATATTGCTGCTTCCTCTTGGCAAGCCTTGAACAGGAGTGGGGAAAATCCTGAGGCTGATAATGTGTTTCGAGGGGAATAGGTAAAAAGGGCAGGGAATTTACTCCCACAGGTCTCAAGATTTAGAGCTGGCACAGGGAGCAGTTTTAAAAACGTGTAATTGTCCATCTGTGTTCTTGCTCTGTGGTCTCAGCAGGGCTCAGTCACAGGTGCCTGGCTAATGAGCACTGGGAGAACATGGAACACCATTAACTGTCTCCTTCCCTTGTGATGCTTTTCAGGAAAACCAGTGGATGAATCAAAGCACGGGGTTGGCAGCGCGCTCACACTTCCTGCTGGGTGTGAATCTTGGTCATTTCTGTGCTCCTGGGGTTTGGCACAAAGCCGAGGGAAGCACAGTAGCCTTTAAAATCAGGAGAAAGATCAGGAGTTTGGGGGTGCATCTCTGATGTTGTAGGTGGTGTGGTGCAGGTCAGATCAAGGTTCACATGGCTAAGGTGTCCCAGAGAAATGTGCTGTAGCCACTTTCTGGTGACATACCACTTCCTCAGGGGGCCTTGCGTGCTGCAACAACCTTGGCTTCTAAGGTTTTTCCAGAAATTCAATCTGAGCACTAGAAGTTCGGGGGTGATGCCTTGGGACCACAAGGCAAATCAAACCACCCAGGATTACACACAGTATCGATGTGGACGCTGTTTGGAGGTGGCAGACTGAAAAATGACTGGTTGCTTTTTCTACAAACAAGCACCAAAACGCTGATCTTGGCATAATGGAGCGTAGGCAGCAGCCTGTTTCTGCCCTTATGCTGCTGTTATTCTCAGAGGTCAGAGCATGCCTCAGTTATCCACAGTTTATATTGGCTTTTTGCAATTTGAAAAACAGCTATTGAT
>NW_020956560.1:121039-124427 GCF_003031625.1 Empidonax traillii
CTGGTCGTTACCGTGGGGCATTTCCTTTACGTGTGGCAGTGAATCTGGATTTGTGAGGCGGGAGCTCCGGCTGTTTCGTGCAACGCCAGAGGGCAGCAGTTCCCAGCAGTGACACCCGCGCTGCCTCGGCCGGGAGGAGGAGGAGGAGGAGGAGGAGGAGGCTGTCCCTGTCCGGGAGCTGTGGCTGCCACTGCTCTCGCTTTTAGTGTTAGCACTGCTGCCTGAGCTCTGAGGAGAGCTGTGAGCTGCAGTAGGAGCCTCCCTGTTTCCCTGCAGGAATACCCTTTGTTCACTGGTGAAATGGCAAAGAGCTGTACCCCTGCAGCTTTTGTGAAACAAGGTGTCTGTCATGTCCCTTTTCCTAAGCCCTTCCTGTGCACGGATAAAAACGTGTAGCAGAACTGCAGACAGAAATTTTGTGTTCTGACTGCCCTCCTTAGCCACCAGCTTGTTTGTCCACAATTTTCCTCTTTTGTTTGTTTTTTTTTTTTTCCTGATTGAAATGGGATGTCCTAGCAGGTGAGAACAGCTGAAGCTCTGGGATCACGGGGCTGTCATACAAGAGCCTCGTGGCACAGGGCAGAGCTGCATTCCTGGTGCCTCGGGGCTGCACGAACCCAATCTGTCTGGCAGATGTGGACACATCCACCTGGGTGCTGTAGGTGAGTGCTGTGGCCTCACACGAGCACACAGAGGTGTGTCACCTAAAGAGGGGGTTGATTTACAGGGAAGCCTACCTTGCAGGGTTACTTCAGATCGTGAGGCTTCCACTTGTGGAAAGGAATTTTTGATGTGCAAATCTTTTGGTGAGGTGTGGGAACCTTTAAAGTAGGGAGCTAGTAAAAATACCTGCCTTGAAGCTGCTTGTTTAGCTGTCTCTGTGAAAAGAAGCCCCAGATAATTATGATTTGAGCTTAGAATTACTCGGGTGTTGGTCTGATTTAGGAGTTCTAGATTTTGCGTGGAGGTGGCAGATTAGCTTTAGGAGTGCAGCTCTTGCTTTTGTTGGTAATTCCAGTTGTAAGGGCTGGGGAAGCTTTCTCGGCCCTTCAAAAAGTGAAGCCTTATGTGAACAGTTGTTGTTCAGGGCTCCTAAGATGCTGATTTTGTGGTTTTGCCATCAGTATCTTATCTGTAATTTCTTAATAGCTATAACTAAAAGGCATACCTTCCTGCACCGGTTGCTTTCCTGGTGTCCTTTGTGCTGCTCAGTGCTGACTGTTTCCCTTGGGAAACTGCAGAGGAATCACTAGAAGTTTCTACCAGTTTCTGATGAAACAGGTGAAAGCTGGAGCCTGGGTGATGGTGAGACTAATCCTGCAAACACCAAGGCTCGTGAATGCCCTGAATACCAAACACTTCCCTTGCCTGGGGAAGCAGCTGGCAGATCCTTGGTTAGGAAGGCCAGCACATGGCAGGTGTGTGTGTGTGTGTTTCTGGCCTGAAAAACACGGAATGAGAACTGTCACTTTCCTTCCTGGATGGTTGGAGGCCACTGTTGAGTGTTGCTCTTTTGAAAGCTGCAGAAGAATTTGGATCAGTATTTAAGCAGTGATAGATTCAGGGCAAAATTCCCGCAGTCAGCTCACTGAAGCTCTTAGCAGAAGATCATTTAGCCCTGGTCTCTGTTGCAGAACAATTTATTTTCTCCCCTTTAAACCACTGCTGTGCTATTACATCTTCAAAGCAAAATACAAAGAGTTAAGGAAGCACATAAAGTATCTTATTAATAACCAAAGCTTAAATCGTTGTAGTGATTACTGGGGTTTATCCTGGCTGATGCTGATGTTTCTTCTGCCACAGTTGAAGTGTGGGGTGAAAGATTTCTGTCTGTTGCTTGTTGTAAGTGGTTAACATGTGGGATATGCCTGGAAAAAAACTTGTTCCTCATTCTGTGTTGCTGCTTCACAGGTTTTCAGCCTACCTCAAGGGTTCAAGAAATAGAGATCATTCAGAGGAGTTGTTTTCAAGTTGAAATTCAAGGACCTTAAGCCGGACCTAAAGTTGAATCAGGGGGTTTTGGTGGTGAAATTCATGACTTTCTGAGCAGAAGCAGCAAAGGTGGTGGGTGTAAGGTAGCTGAGGGCAGGTTCTTGTCAGGAGAGAGCAGAAAGGGTGGAAAGGGCCGCAGGATCAGCAGATCAGACGTCTTAGAACAGCCTGAGCTTTCCATTGTCCCTGCTCAGCCTCTGATTTCCTTCTCTGTGGCTGGGATGTCCTCTCTGCTCCTCACATGACAGCTGAGGCTGACCAAATGTGACAGAGCTGGCAAACAAAGGGTGTGTAAGCCAAGGAGTTTGGGAGACTGCCACCTATTTTATTGCTTTGCTGTAAAGACGGTTGAGGTAGCTGTCTGAGCAATATTGCTGCTTCCTCTTGGCAAGCCTTGAACAGGAGTGGGGAAAATCCTGAGGCTGATATTGTGTTTCGAGGGGAATAGGTAAAAAGGGCAGGGAATTTACTCCCACGGGTCTCAAGATTTAGAGCTGGCACAGGGAGCAGTTTTAAAAACGTGTAATTGTCCATCTGTGTTCTTGCTCTGTGGTCTCAGCAGGGCTCAGTCACAGGTGCCTGGCTAATGAGCACTGGGAGAACATGGAACACCATTAACTGTCTCCTTCTCTTGTGATGCTTTTCAGGAAAACCAGTGGATGAATCAAAGCACGGGGTTGGCAGCGCGCTCACACTTCCTGCTGGGTGTGAATCTTGGTCATTTCTGTGCTCCTGGGGTTTGGCACAAAGCCGAGGGAAGCACAGTAGCCTTTAAAATCAGGAGAAAGATCAGGAGTTTGGGGTTGGATCTCTGATGTTGTAGGTGGTGTGGTGCATGTCAGATCAAGGTTCACATGGCTAAGGTGTCCCAGAGAAATGTGCTGTAGCCACTTTCTGGTGACATACCACTTCCTCAGGGGTCCTTGCAAGCTGCAACAACCTTGGCTTCTAAGGTTTTTCCAGAAATTCAATCTGAGCACTAGAAGTTCGGGGGTGATGCCTTGGGACCATAAGGCAAATCAAACCACCCAGGATTACACGCAGTATCGATGTGAACGCTGTTTGGAGGTGGCAGACTGAAAAATGACTGGTTGCTTTTTCTACAAACAAGCACCAAAACGCTGATCTTGGCATAATGGAGCGTAGGCAGCAGCCTGTTTCTGCCCTTATGCTGCTGTTATTCTCAGAGGTCAGAGCATGCCTCAGTTATCCACAGTTTATATTGGCTTTTTGCAATTTGAAAAACAGCTATTGATTTTTTTTTCCTTTTTTTTTTTTTTTTTTGGAAGCCAGTGAGTGAAAATATGTTACCTTTCAAAAGATGTTTAAGAGTGGCAGGGTCTCGGGGGCACATTTTGATAACCTTTCCTCTGTGTGCATCCATTCCCTGATGTTT
>NW_020956560.1:127878-186459 GCF_003031625.1 Empidonax traillii
GTTGCCAGTCCCAGTGGGAGCTCGGTGACTGGATTGCTGCTTCCCTCAATTCAGAGCCTCTTGTGGGAGCAGAAAGTGAAGCCCAAAAGGGGCCTGTCAGCTGGGTCAGCATCTCAGGAGGCAGCACTGTCCATATGTGATCTTTACATCTGTCACAGAGTCTTGGTCGTGCAGGAGATGACGGAAAATCGGTCGTTTCCTTCACGGCTTGCGAGGTCCCGATAAAAAGTACATTTTATACATTATTGATGTTAAAATACCATTCACCTCTGCCTGTTTTCAGGTGAATTGGTTTGAGATGCAGCCTGGGCTGACTGCTTGGATAGCAGCACACACCTGCTGTGAGGAGCAGCACCAGGCAGGCAGCTTGGCCCTTGCCTGACTCCAGGAGAGCTCTGATCACATTGGATTCTTTTTAAAAACCAGCCAGCTCCTTCTGCCTATCCAGGCAGCCCTCAAAATTATCGCTCTCTCCAGCCTGCCCTCAAAATTATTGCTCTCTCCAGCCTGGTCTTGTCTGTGTTGCTTCAGGGAATAGGCTCAGTTTCCCAGGGAACAGCTTCTCCCACCTGGTTTGAAGAGAAAGGTTTGGAAAACGCTGTTTTGTTTTTTTTTTTACTTCAAAAAGAGAAAATTGATTTGGATGTATTAATGTTAGTTCTGCCTGCTCTACACCAGGTAATAAACCAACATAAAATACATGTGTATGTGGAGTTCACTTGTGTGAGGACGTAATTCCCTGCTGGAAGTGCTGAACCCGTGCACTCCAGCAGCTTCAGGACCTTGCAGGCTGGAGCACGTGGCTCTTGTACAGTGCATGTGTCTGTGGAAGGCACAGACATCACAGCTCGAGCACAAAAGTCACCAAAAAAGATATTCAGACTAAATATTCCTCTGGGCTCAGAAGGGTTTCGGTTTTTTCACAACTCCCTGTAGATGAGTATTACTTTCTCCTCAAGTGATCCTTCCAGAAGGTTGGAGGACTATTCACTGAGGCTAAAACACAGATGGGGAATATTGAAAAAGGATAATTAGCCTCATTTTTGCCCCCCTTTGGTCTGTGATTCCCCAGAGCTAACAACACTAAATTGTGTGGAAAGTTTTGTAATTGTGTCAGGCTTAAACTGGGGCAGATCTCCCGAGTGGGGACTGTGTCCTGAGTGGTTTAGAGCTGGCATTTTCCAGAGCTTCCACTCTTGCTCTGCCTTTCCCAGCAGGAAGGTCAGGGGAGGTGGTAACTTTGCACTGCTGCGATGGGGGATTTTAACTCCCTTCTCTGCTCAGAGTCCCCTTAAACCCAAATACCAACATGTGCTTTCTCAGCCTGATGTTCTCCAGGTGTTTGGGGAGGAGAGTGTAGCTGTGCTGAGCCACCTGGGGGGAAGTTGGAGGGATTTTGGCACTTGGGATGCATAAGGTTGCTGTTACACAGCAGACTGCAGATACCAAAACATGCTTGGGTGCCACTTTGAGCTCGGTTCAGAGACGAAGGGTCCTAAGGAGGACACCTGTAAGTACTCAAGGCACTTAGTGATCCAGTTTCTAGCATGTTTCCCTTATGATAACTTGGAAATATGGAAGACATTTCTATTTTACAGTTGCACATCACTGGCATCGTTTGTGCTACCAGGCTCCAGTGGGGTCAAAAAAAATTAATAACTGTTCTGTGTTTGAGAAGTCTTATTATGCAGTGTAATAGCAGAGCAGGGTAATGAAATCTCTGCGGGACAGTGATGAGAGTGAGTGGTTTTGTGTGTGAATTACAGGGGCTGCAAGTGGGCGAGACAGTAGCTGCTTGTTTTATTGCTGACAATATACTTATTTTCGTGTTTATTCCTGGATTACAATGTGTGAATAGCATGCTAATAAATAGTCGGGCAAATAGTTATTTATCAAGTATTTAAAAGTGAAAGGTCTTGCAATTTTCCTTAGTAATGACTGTGATTTCTTCCAGCTGGATTAATGACTCCCATTTCTCCCCATGAAGAACAAGAAGTGTTTTGGTTTCTACATGGAAAGAGTTATTGTCTCCCATAATAATGTAGAACAGAGGATTTCTTTTTCCTTCCTGGCCTGGGATCTGGGAAAGGTTGAAATGTGCATAACCTGAATTAATACCTTGTAAAGCTCTTAAATCTCTTTCGTCATTGCTGTTGGAGTGGGGCAGGACTTGCTGCTGGCATCAGTCCATCAGCAGCCTGCCTCAGAGCAGCTTTTGTTTCAGTTTATGAGGCAATCAGTGGGTCTTGTGATGGAATTGCCTTGAAAGGGCACTTTTAATTACATTTCTGTCGCATTCCTCTGTCCCCAGCTGTGCAGTCCTGGTGGAACTAGTTGCATTCAGCTTTGCAGCTGAATTTCTGCAGCAGACAAGTCCAAAAATATATGCTAGGGCAGCTGCTGGCAGGCCAAAGGGAGCAGAGAAAATGGAACCAAGTGTCACGTTGTGTGCCCAGCCATTGCTGGCCCTGAGGAGGTGGAGGAGAAGGAGAGTGTTGAAGCATAAGGAAAGCCTTGGTAGGAACCTGTCTTGTGCTCCTGGGTAGCTGAAGTTTGTGTCGTTGCAGGCCTGTGCCAGCCCCTCCCTGGGCAGCGCTCTGAGGGGTTTCTCCTTTCTCAACAGGGCACAGGGCCGGCTGTTTGGATGCTGCGTTGGAAAATAAATAGACTGTGTGATTGTATTGATCTGAACTCAGCCCTCATAGCTGGGGAGGGGGGAGTTCTGCCTTACTGCTGCATGAAAACACCAAGCTTGTGTGCCAGAGGAAATCCGTGGACATGGATTTGACTGGTGTGACTGCTGTGTGATGGGCCACTGTTGCTGAGGGCTGTGACTGGATGGTGTATTTGGGGTGTTCCAAACTGTGGTGATGCTGTAGCAAGGCTTTTGTTTCTTCCTGAACTGCCTTTCCCCTTTTCCCACCCCACCCCTCACCAATCTGATCAGCAAACACTTCTAAATATTCATAGTGTGGGATTTGTCTCTATCCACATGACTGCTGCTGGTTTGAAAGGCATGTGACAATGCAGGGGGCAAACGGGGTTAATCTCCTCCTGTGCTGGCAGAACGAGGCTGAGCAGGAGTTGGAAGCACAGGAGTTTATTCTTGCACCTTTTCCTCTGTATTTGCAGTCTGTGGAGAAGGAGGAAGAAGGTTTCAGATGCTGATTCACTGTCAGGATGGAGACATGGGTGTACTGGTTGTGTGCAGGTTTGATTTCAGGACGCCAGTGCCTCCAGGTTCAACAAATAACTCTGTGTTGGTTTCCTTGATGCCAACCCAGCAGTAACCCCTTTGGGGCTGCACCCCGCTGGGTTTCTCCGTGCCCATCAGCCAGTTGTTGTGTGGGAGTTGCAGGATCAGCTTGGTGGGTAGGAGGCAAGCAGTGATTCAGCCTGGCTTGTGAGCAGAGCAGATCCCGTGACAGTGAGGCTTTCAGCCTCTCCTCTGCAGGCCAGGGAAGGGCCTCTCCCCCCTTGCTGGAGCAGATGCAGCCAGAGGCCCAGGCTGCAGGGCAGTGGGATGGAGGATCATGTCTTTGGGTCACTGAGCTGTGGGTCAGGCTGCCTTTGTGCCCACAGAGCTGCTGGGCTCTGGAGAGACTCCCAGGCTTGTGGTCCAAGGGAACAGAACTGTTGGCTTGGCAAGTTGTGGCGTTTCATTAAGAGCTACTGAGAGCAGGGAAAGTGTGTTGCTGGAGGCAGGTCATGGTAAATGAGGGGGCTAAAGTAGCTGGGGTTTTCTAACAATTAATTATTGAGTGGTTTTCTGGAGATTCTTTCTCATGTTTGTAATTCATTCCCCGCTGTAGATGCCATATTGACTTATAATTTTCTTGAAGTTCAATATTTTGCACCCTCAGGGCCTCAAACAAAAATTAACTAGAAAATGAGAGTGAATTTCTGCATTCTGCCTTGTCAGAGCCCTCTCTCCCGTCCCCTGTGCCCGCAGCCAGTTTCTGTGCTCGGGTTTGGGTTGCAGATGTTGCCAAGGCTGCGTGCCGTGGGCTGTGAGACGTGGGTGGCAGAGGAGCTGCCTCGCTGACCAACAAATGAGGAAATCAAGAGCCCAATTAAGAGCCTGGAATTGCCCCCAGTGACCTGAGGAGAGCATTTAGTAGCTGCTAGTGAGACAGGCCTGCCTGAATGAATAAGAATTCCTGTTGTTGGAAGAAAAAAAGGTCCCCCTCCTCCCCCAGCTCCAATTAGCTCCTCTTTTCCTTTTTTCTGCCATGAATATAAAGGGTTTGTCACTGGAATGAAATCTTAAAAGATGCATGTTCTTCAGCTTGCAGCTGATGGAGGTGATCTCTGTGCAGGGGGTGTGGAGACTCTTGTGCCTGTTTTCTGTGTTTCCTTGAGGGATCTTTGGTTTGGCTGTCGAGTACAACTCTTCCTTACCCTCGGCTTTGTCTCTTTTCCTCCCACAGAGTGACTAAAGAAGTGGACTCAAACTCAAAAGAAGCTAAATCTTTCCTGAAGCAGCAAGAGAAACTGCAGTCAGCAGCTCCAGCCTCCCTCCCGACCGTGTCGGGGTGAGTACGTGGTGTCCTTGCCCAGGTGGGAGCCTCAGTGAGAGAGGTGGCACTCGAGCCAACAGTCAGGCTCTGCAGCCTTCAGTGGGCGTTTGTTTTCTCCAGAGTTTCAGTGGGAGCAAGACTAGGCCTGGAAGGTGTGATGGTTTGGGAAGGAGGTGGGGGAAGCAACCAATGAGTTGCAGTGACTCACTTCATACGTGCAGGCTCAGATTTCTCAATCCTCATAAGTCATTCATCCAAGTAAAGGAACAGTGGTTTAAATGTCTCGAGCAGCCTGATGAAACTGCAGGTAGCCAAGGAACATGCCTGAGATTGCCCTGCAGTTCCTTTGAGAGGTGCTTCTCAGGACTATAAAAAGCCATGACAGGCTGGGCTGTGGCTTCTTACAAACTTTGGGTGAGCATTTAAATGTGAGATGCTTTTTGCCTCTTTGATGTTCTCTAATATGATTTTGATGTGGATTTGTCACTTCCTGTTGAAGCTCTAACACCTAATTCTGAGATTATCATAATGCTTGTCACAGATACAAAGAGGTCAGGCCCCCTGTGCATCTGACTTGCCACTCTGGTTCTTGATGAGCTTGGGAGATCACCCACTTCTTAGCAATAGAGGAGATGCTTCTGCGTTCCAGCAGCGATTTTTATTTCAGTCAGTTGTTTGCAGACTTAAGCTGCGTGTGATTTGGTCACGTAGAAACAATACCCATCAAATAAATACATTGTCCTTCCCATCTGCTGTAGAGCAGTTCTCCAGTGTGAGTTAGGGCTGCCTTTCCCCAGGATAGTGGTATTCAGTTGCTGCAGCTGGATTGTCGCTCATTTTTCCAGCCAAGTGTTGCGTGGCTTGTAGTTAGCCCAGGGTAGTGAAAGCACAGCGTGTGTGAGTGACCCTTGGCAGCTGCTGTTCCCTGAGCTGAATGAAGGCATGGATGAGCAGAGCCTTCATGCTGCTGTTCACCCTGCACAGGGGTTTGTCCCTGCAGAGCTCGTTCATTGTAACCTAAGTGCTGTGTTGTGCTGCAAAACTTGCCTTGGGTTGGGCTGGCAGTCTTTGTTCAGTTTTGGTGGCCAGAGGTGGCAGCTGAAGCTGAGGCAGCTTCTTGCTGTGCACAGTGCTGGTGGTCCCCTGTCTTCAAACCTGCCTTCCAGTTTCCCCAGCAAATGCTCTGCTGCTCCAAGTGCAGGCAGGTTTGGCAGCCCCCTGGGAATTCACCTTCCTGCTCTGCTGAGATCCACGTTTCCTACTGTGTCTCAGTGGCTGCTGGGCCTGCCCAGCCTGGCCATTACCAAGGGGCATGGCTGCTTGTGCTGCAGCTTGGATTGCTCAGGAGCAATAGCCAGAGCCCAGCTTGAGTTAGTGCTGCAGATAACTGGAGAATCCACATCAAATACGGAAAAAAATGGAGTAAAAATCAGTATAAGAAATAACAAGTTCAAGGACTCCTTTAACTTTCGTCTAGTATGATTATTTTGGAAGCGGCTTAATTAGGTCGTTGTTGAGCTTGCTGATGTGTGATGTCCTACTGGCAGTTGCTTGCCCAGAACATGAGGTGACCTGGCTGTGGGGGAGGGAGGGGAAAAATCCCCTGGGCTTGTATGGCTTGCCTTTCTTCGGAGCAGCAAACCCTGATGCAGCACAGCCCCAGTGCCTTCCCTTTCCCAACCTGCAGCAGCACATCCAGGCTTTGTGCAGGGATCCTGCAGCTGAGGTGCAGCAGTGGTATTTTGGTCAGTGTGTGGAACAGCCCAGTGTTGATTCTTGATAGTGTGTGCCCTCTGGTCTGAGAGCGCTCCAGGGAGTTTTCTGTGTTGGGATGGTGTCCCAGACTGATCCCTGAGACTGCCAGCAAACCTGCTTGCTCTGGGCTCAGGAGGGTGCTCCAGCTGGGAAGCCAGCCAGGGTATTTTCAGGTGAGAAAATGACTCGCAGGCTCGAGGGGTTCCTTAAAGCCAGAGGCAAGCCCCTTGTGTTAAGAAAATTACAAAGGTCAGGTTTTAGACTTGAGCCAAGCTATTATCTGCTGCCCTGGAGCAAAGAGCCTCAAGCCTCTGTGGCATGCCAGAGCAGTGCCTGGGGACTGACAGCCTGGCATAGCTTGACAGTCTTTCCAAGTGCCCTCTGGCTACTTAAAATAGAAGTTTTGGGGGAGAGGGTGCATTTCTCCCTTGTGCATTACAGTATTGCTGTAAGGCAGCGAAAACCATGTGATTTGATATCCTCGCTGTGCCTGTGGACACCCACTGTGCTGTGAGCCATTGTCAGCCCCCAGGAGCTTTGTCAGCTATTTAAAAAAAAAAAAAAAAAGCCTTGCCCTGTGTGCAGGGAATTCGAGCAGCTAAGAGTGGCCTCTCCATCTGGCTTTTCTTTCTTCACCTTGCAGGCAGCATGCATTATTTCTGGATGCAGCCAGCCTACCCTGCATTTATTTAATTTCCCTTCTCTAAACAGACAGAAGTAATCCAGGAAAGTAACGGTCACAAAACCAAACATCCGGCGCCTCGACTCTGTGTCACAAACCCTTGCAGCCTAACTGGTCCAGGGGAGGGGATGTTTGGGGCTGAAAGTGCATTTCCTGAATGTGTTTAACATCCATACCGGATGTGCTATAAAAAGCTAGATTTGTGCTTGTGAGGGACATGGGGGTGGTTGGAGGAGAATAACTTAAACACTTGGCTGTAATTAAAGCCAGGAGTACAAAACAACCCACCCAGTTCTCTCAGCAGGCTTTGCTAGAAAGGTCAGAAGCCCTTGGTTCCCAGGGATGGGATGATTTCCCAGCCTTCACATTATTCCCATCGTGTCCCCCCGTGACACCCAGCTAGGCGGTGTTCTGTGGGTATTGGTTTATTGGAGAGGTTTGGGGTTCTGATACTCTGTTCCACTTGTTTCTGTTGTGTTCTTGGGTTGTGTTTGGCTCTCTCTGATGCCATCAGAGGTATCAGACGTGATGAGGGGACCCACTGATTCCTTCTCGTTTGCCGTCCCAATAAATGGGTGGAAGGCTCTCAGCATTCAAAAAATAGCCCTCCACCTACCCAGCTAAGCCTTCTTGCCTGTCTGTATTTTAGGGCTCATCTCCTATCCTTAACCATTGCTCCAGGGCCTTTTGGGGACAGCGAGAGTGACTGTAAACCTGATGGAGGGATCAGTCAGCTTGGTGGGCATTCCCGGTGCTCCAAGAGCTGCTTTCTGCCCCCTTCCCCAGGCCAGACCTGGGAGCTGGGTCCATCATCCTCTGCACTAGTAATCCCATTTTGCAACCAGCGTTTCATATTCAAAGGCTGTTAAAGCAAATGAAATCCTCCAAGAGGCTTATTGCACAGTGAGGGTGTGCTTGTGCTTGTGAGACACCCAGGGGGCTGAGCAGGGAAAGCCCTGCTCTGACCAGGCCCTTTGGTGGCAGCGGCTTTGACCTGCTTGTCGGAGCACAGCGGCCTTGCAAAGGGAACAGTGCTGCTGTAGCAGTCCTGAAAATGAAAAAGATGTGCTTGGTGGATCTTAATTTGAGATTCTCCTCCAGGCAGCTGTTTCTACACAGCCTGAACAGGAGCCAGGAAGAAAAAGAGGTTTCTCTCCAGCTTTGTTCTTGCCTTTGCTTATTACCGAAACCATTTGTAATTAAACGTGGACTTGCTCGCTCAGCCCAGCTGTTGCTTTTCTGTTTGATCCTGCCTGAAATTACAGTGGTGGATGTGTGACCTCCTAGGCCTTTTCATGCCTTGCAGGCTGGTATAAACACAGGGTACAGTTTGCCTTTGAAGCAGGCACCACTCCCATGGAGTTGAGGAGCTGCTGTGCTCGCTGACCCCCAGGCTGAGCTGGACCTGCAAGCGTTGGGACCTCGGTACAAGAGCCAGCAGGAAGAGGCACTGCAGGAAAGCTCTGACCCAGAGACACATGGTTACCCTGAACAAAGCAAGCCAGACAAACTCTAGCCTGTTCATGATGGATGCCTTCCTCCCTGAGCATCCAGCAGAGCAGTTCACATGGACTGACCATTGAGTGGTGTGAAAAGCTTCAGGCCTTGGCTTTTAGAAGTCCTGTACTGTGCTGCTGATGTTGGAGTAGACGTGTTCATGTCTTCTCTCTGACCTTCAGTGTGCAGGAGGAGGTGTGGTGGTGTTCTTTGTGGGAGGAGAGGGATCGTGGCAGAACCTGGAATCTTTTTGCAGCGTCCTGTTAACTGTAATTTCTAAGCTGGCCTTCCTCTCCAGCCTGGCTTCTCCTGGGAGCTCCTTTGCATCCAAAGCTTTATCTTGCAAAAGATGTTCTTCCTGTGTGCGTTGGCTGGACTTAATTGGATCCCTTTGCTGTCATGACCAAATCTGGTTACTCGAGATCATAAGTGGACACTGGTGAGGCAGGCACAGCTTCTGGAATCCTCTGATGATCCACAGCAAGTGCTGCAGCACTCACACGCCTCCAGGGAGCAATTTCATTTCACAGCAACCCCACGGGCTTTTTTTTCTTCAGAAAGCAGAACTTTAGTCCATTTTCAACTCCGCACCAATTGCAGTTATTTAGCTAAAACTCTTGCACGTTTTTCTTGTACAGGCTGAGTAAGGATGCAAATAAAGCAACTAATCAAGACCTTTGGGGGAGCTGGAGGTGGGGGTTTTTTTCAGTTATCACTTAAGCACTCAAATAGCTCTGTTCTTCCCAGTGAATTCAAGGCTTCTCATCTTTCTCCTGCTCTTCCCTTGCTGTGCTCCAGAGAGTGCTGTTCTCCCAGACGGAGAGATCCAGCCCCTTGCACTGTAGCCAGAGGCCTGGATGTAGTAGCACATGACATATTTTTCTGTGAACAAGATGAACCAGCTAGGGGCAATATTCCTGTGCCCTAGAGCTAGTTTTACTTATTTCCTACTCATAACGTTTCGGTTGTGAAAGATTAAATGTGGCAGTAGCTGTTCCAAGTGAATAATTTCTCTTCAGGTCTTAGATCCTTTGTTGTTATTATTTTTGTTTTAATTATTTATGGTTAGTGTCTGTCTACTGGTTTGCAGGTATCCACTCTTTGAGTCAATGTGGTAAAGAGGCTGGGTGAGTTTTGGGGGTATCTTGGTTTTATTTGCTGGGGGAACCAAAATAAATTACCCTGTGGGGATGAGTGTGGAAAGGTGTTTGTATGGGTGGGGAAGGGGGGGGTTTGCCATCAGGGAAAATGATCTCTGGTTCAGTGTTGGAGCATTTTCATCAGCTGTAGCAAATCAGATGCTGATTGCTGCTGGACACTTGTAAATCATGTCAAACACCTCTGAACATCTGCCTCCCCTCTTGAAGTCAGCGTGGACAGGCTTAGCCAGGGCTGCAGTCACCTCTGAGGTTTGACTGGGGGTGAGAGAGCTCAGCCTTTCTGGGTCTTTGCCCCTTTTCTGAACAGCTCTTGCTCCTGAGCTTACCTTAAACCTTTTCCATAAGGCACAGAGCTCTGAGTGTGGGAACTTTCATCCTCACTCTCCCAGACTCAAAGCAGAACGTGCACGAAACATCCTTGTTTTAAACTAGAGTCTCTCAGGAGCAGTCCTTTCTTGTTCTCAGGCCAGATGAGTCAATGCCTTCTACCCCCGCCCCAGCTTTGCAGGAGGGATGAATGAGTTTCTAGCCCTGTTGGGTTGTTGTGTGCTGGCCTGTGTGGTGATGTGTGCTGGCCTGGGACTCCTCACATGCCTGGGGCTGCTTTCCCTGGGGCAGTGGCATCTTCCAGCAGTGCCTGTGCCTTACTCCAGTCCTCTGTCTTGATGTGGCTGAGCTGGATCCCTGGGCTGGTCTAACTGGGATCAGCTGTTTCTTTTTCTAGTCTCCTTGGAGGTTCAGCAGAATGGAATCTCAGCTATGTGAGGACTTACATCTCCAAAGCATCTGTCTTATAAAATACAAACAACCCCCCACCAGTCTGGGGCCTTTGATAATTCCCCAATGAAAGTTGTGGGGCAGTTTTCCCTTAGGGTAGTGCAGGTTTTATGAGGCTTATTTTAATTTGCTTTCATCTCTTGGATCACGAGCATTTCTCTTTCTCCCTCTGTGAAAATGATTGAGGAAATTAACTGCTAATGGGGAACGAAGCCAGCTGTATTTGTATTCCAGACCCCTTGCAAAGTTGCGAAGAGAAACCCCTCTATCTTCCCATGAGGGACTTGCTCTGGTTGGAGTGAGAGGTGAGAAGGGCAGCTTTGCTTTGTGGATAAAGCCTGGCACTGAAGGTGAATGCTGAACTCCTGTTCCCAGCTGTGCCATGCCCTGGGGGTGTGTCTACCAGGATTTGTTTCCACTCCTGTTTTATTTTGCTTTCGTGGTGCTTCCTTGCATATTAACTGAGCTGTACCGTGTCCCTTGAGCGTCTCCCCCATACCAGATGCTTGTGTTACATCCTCTTGCTTTCCCACACTCGTGTTCCTCCTTTTTTCTCATGTCAAGGAGCAAGTTCAGCTGAATCATTCTTCATAAAATATGAACCAGCTCAGTAAGGCTGGAGTGGTAGTCAGAGCAGAGCGATGCTCTCTGCTCTCAGGCAGTCCTGTTACCCCAGGCTTTTCACACAGCAGTGGCTTCATTCATGGAAAACCTCATCCTAGTGGCCTCATTCACGGAAAAATCTGCACACCAGTATTTTCCAGCACATTTGTTAGCCAAAACTTTGATCTGCACGCTGTGTTGTTGGCCTCATGCGGGACTGTGTGTAGAAAACAGGCATGCCCAGGCTGGCTGGATTGCCATCAAGATGTGAAGTCAAGCAATTAGGGTTGGTTACCAACTAAACTGCCAGCCTTCTCCCTTCCTGCCTGAAAGGAGATGTTGGTGTGACTCTGAGCTCCTGAAGGGTGCTTGGTCTCTTTTCAGAGCTCCAGCCTCTTCAGCTGGCACAGTCTCTGCCACTGCTCTTTTGTTTGCTTCCAGAGAAAGCCCGAGAGAGCCTGAGCGAGTGTCTGCCCTGGCTGTGGGGATTTCCTCTGCTGTGAGGATGGTTAGGATGGCTGGAGATCACTTCAGCTGTTGCTGTCCTGGTGTGGAGGTGGCAGAGCCCTCCATTTCTTGCACTCCCTTTACTTGTTCCTCAGGTGGAGTGGTGCTTGGTGTGAGCTGAAAGGCACCTTAAAGAAGCTGCAGTCTGTCTCAGGCTCTCCGGGGTGCTCTAATCCAGCCTGCCAAGCCACCGAGCACTTTGTTCCCCTATCCAAGGAGTTCAAAGCCTCACTAATGTGTTGAGTTACAGCCCAGTTGTCTTTGCCCTGGAGCTTTCAGAGAGCTTGGTGCTGGGGGCGGTGCTGTGCAGAGGGACCCTCTGCAGAGGCAGATAAGTGCTGGTGTGCTGGCAGCAGATGTGCCTCTGGGTGTGCAAGGACGTGTGTGAGATGCTCTTGAACCCGCTGAGGCAGGAGTGGAGGGAACGGATTTATTTGATGTTTCTGCTGGAGAACACTCTTGTTTTATCCGAGAATCCCAGAGGAAGATGCGTTTTGTGCCCTTTCTTATAGCTTCTAACACTGATTCTTCCCTGGGAGGGTGGGCAGGCCCTGGCTCAGGTTGCCCAGGGAAGCTGTGGCTGCCCCATCCCTGGAAGTGTCCAAAGCCAGGTTGGATGGGGCTTGGAGCAGCCTGGGCTGGTGGAAGGTGTGCCTGCCCATGGCAGAGGTGTTGGAGCTAGATGATCCTTGTAAGATCCCTTCCAACCCACACCATTCTAGGATTCCATGATTATCAGCAAATAATAGTGGATATGTGTGAGTTTGGTCTGACCTTGTGCAGCAGCTCTGGTACCCTTTTGGGAGCTCACACTTCAGTGCTGTTGCTCTAGGCCTCCAGGCAGCCAGTGGACAATAGTGATGCCTGTTCATGGCCTGACTGCCTGGCTGGAGAACAATGATGGCATTTCTTGAAGTAACAAGTCCTAGGCATGTGCAGGGCTGGGTTGTAACACTTTTTTTATTTTCCCCCTTTAAGCTGCAGGCTTCAGAGCATCAGGCCTGGTACAGCACCCAGGAATGTATGCACAGAGGAGACTTGTACCTTTTGGAAAATACCAATAGAAAGCAAATGGCTGGTTTTTAGGTGCTTGCCTGTTTTGCCTCGAGGCTGAGCCCGTGTGTGGACGCCAGCAGCGTGTGGTGGGCTCAGAGGCTGGTTTAGCAGCAAGGAGGGGGTTAAAGCAAAGGCTGGCTGATGGCAGCTCCTGGCTTTCATAATGCAAAGCCTGTGGGAATTCAGCCGGCTCTGTCTCCCCTCACCCCCCTTCCCGGCTGCTGGAGGCAGGATAACCTCCCTGACTGCTGGTCCCTGCCAGCACAGCTCGCACTGGGCAGCTCTGTGAAAGCCCAGCAGAGGCGTGAGCGTGTGCAAGATCAGATTATTAAACCTCCTCGGGAGAACACCGACAGAGTCATTTTCCAGCGTGGTCGTGCTGTTCCCTTGCGCTGCCTCTTCACGTGTGACCCGCAGGTTTCCATCGCAGGCGGCTGAGGGAGCAGCTGGTACACGAGATCTGTGACTCCCTGGAGAGGGGGATGCAGGGCCGGCCTTGGCTTTGCCGGAGGCTTTGGATGATGCTCAGCGAAGTCGCTTAGGTCAGAAATCATGAAGGTGGCTCGGCCCTGTGCAGCCCTGGGCACAGTGACCTGTGCTGCAGCGTCTGTGCCATGTGCAGCCCGTGCCCAGGGGCTCTGTCTCACTGTGTAATGTTCAGTACTGCAGAAGTGCTAAACAGACAAGGCGACCCAGGGCCTGTTGTTGGGCAGCGTCTGCTTTAAGGACAAGCACCATCACGGTGTTTTTCCTAACATGTAACGTCCCTTGTCCCTCCCTGCTGTTTGCAGTAACCCTTTGGAAAGCTGGAAGGGCTCTCTGTTTCCTTTCCCGCTCACACACGTGCACTCGTGAGCCTCGCCAGCGCTGTTCGGCTGTTTGCACTGGGAGGGATTTTTTTTTCTCCTTTCCCAAGTCAAAGAAGAGTGTGTGGCATTTGTTTTGGAAACAAAAACACTTCTTGAGAATGACATGGCCTCTGCAAACAGATCAGCACAAAACAGGTCGCGTGCTTTGGACTGGCTCTGGTGACAGTGCAGCAAAGCCATCTCCATCCTCGGGTTTTGTGGCTGGTGTTTTTAATAAGCACCCTGAAACCTTTGAAGGAGTAGTGTGGTGTCACCTTTACTAGTCCTGCAGGACAGTTGAGGTGCTTAGCAGCTCTCCACTGGTCACTGCTGTGATTGCAGGGCAGGGTTTGAATCTCTTATGGGGGCAGAATCTCTGCACTCAGAAAAACAGGTAGAGTTTTTTATCCTGACTTTTCTCCAAAGCCTTTGGGAGTCAAAGTTTATTGGTGAATATTAGGAAGATGTTGTTGCTCGTAGCTGTTGAGGGACACCACAGAGCTGTCTCTCTGCCACTTCCTTTGCTACAAATGTCTCCTGGAAAAAAATTGCCTGTTGCCTCCTTCTTTTAGCACTAGGTGGGCTGGACAGGAAGCAGGTAACAGTGCTGTTACAAGGAGTGCTTTCCTGTCTCTGCATGGCACAGGAATCCTTTTTATACCTTCCTTCCACAAACTGCCCTGCTGGTGTTGTGCCAGGTCAGGGGGGATCCGTGCTGCTTTGTCCTTAGCTGCTAAAGTAGTCTTCAACTAGTATGGAACTCAGTGGCACCTCTGGGGAAGCTTGGCAGGGACTGCACTGGCACCATAGACACCTGTAAACAAATAAATGAGCGATGTCTTTGGCCATGGAATTTCTGGCCATGTTTTTCCTTTAGGAGGCAATGAGGTCATATTGACAGGACTGAGGACATAAATCCGTGCAGGCTCTGCCACAGGTTATGGAAAACCCTGAGCGTGGTGTCCTGAGGCTTAAAACCCAGACAGAAACTGGCACATTCTCTACACGTGCTCATCTTTGTGCCAGGGCTTCTGCTTTGCTCGATGTATGAGAGGCTGGGAAGGGGATTGGCTGGATATCAGCCCTTGCAGGATTCATTTCTTGTATCAAACTTACCAACTGAGGGAGCCTGGGATGGTTCTGGAAACACACCAGCCTGTGCCAAAACAGTGGCCTTTGCTTGACCTTTCTGGTAAAGTGATTGTAGCTAATTTTGAGTTGAAGACCTCAATGAATGAAGAATCCTGCCTTTCTTTAAGGTTAATTAACTGCGGTGAGTAATTGTGGAACAAACTGAAGCAGTTACAAATACGCCAGAACTTCCTAGAATACAGCAAATTGCTTGAGCTGGGCTTTTGTGGGTTTGATTTGGGGGTCACTAGGACTTGCCTGTTTAATTTGGAAGAGGTTGCTGCTGCCCCTCTTGCTCTCCAGGTGTCTGTCCCTGAATTTGGGGATGCACAGTGGCTGATTTATGTCATTTACCAGCTTGACCAAGGGCAAACTCTCGAACTGTAGAGCTCTGAGTGATTCATCTTTCCTCCTCATCCATGGAGATAAATGTCAGGGTGGATGTCAGCTGTCTGGCTGATGCTTGAGTGAATCTGCTTTTGTATGTGCACCTTGAGCTGAAAGCACATGCATGAATTTTTTACTGTTTGTGATAAACCTGGAAATGCAGATTGTGTTGGAGAAAGAGGCCTCCTGGTTTTAAATATTGATACCGATATAACAGGGTAGTGGCTGTGACAGTCTGGGAGCCTTGAAGCATTAGCTCAGAGATTATGCTGATGCCTTGGGGAATTCAGTGGGGTGTGCAAAATAAAAGAAAGGGCTTTGCAAAGTGGTAATGTGCTTCAGATGGAGAAATAACGGACGGGGTCCTTTTGGGTCCGCAGGCTGTGGGGCTGGAAAGGAAAGATTCAGGCTGAGTCTTTGGAAGAGGCCCCTGCCAGAGTATTTTACTCAATCTGGTTTGTGATGTAACTGACAAAAAAGCAGCTGCCAGAAACCTGTGCATGTGTGGACTGATGGCTGTGGAGGGAGAGGTGAAGAGCCTGTTCCTTGGAAATGCTGGTGGCACGGTGAGCTGGACGTGCCCACTCTCGAGCCTCGGTTCGGAGAGCACAGAGCACTTCTGTGCGGTTCTTCATCAGCTAATCGAGTTGAACAGTCATTCAGAAGGCAGGCTGAGGGCTGAGAAACTTTGTGAAGTAACTTTTAAGTGTTGTTCTCATTCCCTCCAGTCCCTTTAGGACTTGGAGCCGCCTGTGGAGCTCATACACAGTCCAACACGCTGGTGTTCCTGCGTGGGCAGTTGCCTTTTCCCTTCACCCCTCACGCCGTGTGAATAACCTGGAACGGCCCCACAGCCCCCTGAGCTGGCTCCACACACAGCATACCTGCCAGTTCTCAGAGGGCTTACCAGCAAAGCCTGGCTTTGTGCAGGATGAGCCGTGCTGCTTCCCAATCCCAGCTGGCTTTGTGCCTTCCTGTGCCTGGGCTAAGCAGCTCTCTCCGAGAGGGATTTGCTGGGCAGTGTCGCAGCGGGTGGAGGTCTGGCACTTGGATATTGCAGCCCCTCTGCTGCTGTGAAGGTGGGGAGCTGACTGGAGGGTATTTTCTGCATCTCAGCGCTGGTTTTTACGTTAACTGATTGTAGTAAGGGTAGTCTACAACATCATTAGTAGTTGGCGGTTATTTAAGTTTGCAGGTTGCCCCAGTGTAGGGCATAGCTCTTGCTGCAAGAAACCTTCAAAATACAGGGGTAGTTGTTGATGAGGGCAGCAGAGAACATCCCAGCACAACTGGGACTCCTCTGGACAAGGTAAAGCTGCATACAAGGGGATGCCTCAGGGAGCGACGTGGGAGCTCATCTTTGTGAGTTCATGTGGATGCCGGTTCATACACTGAATTTGAGATCCTCAGCATGTTTAGTCGGTAAAGGAAAAGCAAGCTTACAAAAATTAAGGATAACTATCTTCATGTAAAAAGCAAACCCTAATGAGAGGCTGCAGGGGACAGGGAATGTCAGGGATGGCAACCCAGTCTCTTAATTCAGCTGTTTCACTCGGTGAAACTCATGTGGAGAGAGTAAATGAGAGGAAGTTATTTTTCTCTGCCAAGTCCTTTATTTACACATAAAAGCTTTTCATGGCTGCTTGCAAAAGATACTGTTAGCAGAGTGGTCCTGTGCATGACACTTCTTTCAGGCTGAGGCTCTGCTGCAGCATCAGCCAGACAATTTGGCCACTGGCTGTTGTGTTGCCACCATTCCTCTCTCATCCATGGTCGTTGGATCTTTTTGCTGAGCTATTTCAGTGCACTTAGCACTGAACACAACCAGCCTGACTGCCAGCATCGCGTGCTAAAACAGCTCTGCGACAGCTGAGCGCTGGAGCCAATGTCCTGAGAGTCATGGATGGGGATTTAAATTGGGAAGGAACTTCCTTCTCCACTAAAGAACTTCATCTTTCCCAAACAAGGTTGTTTTCCCGAGGCAGGAAAGGTGCACCAAGGAAGGACCATTTTATGTTTTCTTTTCTTCCGTGTGTGCTGTTGGGCAGCAGTAGAGGCAAGGTCCCCAATAAACCAGGCCCTTTGGACAATGGCTGAAGTGCAGTATCTCCTGTTTTGAAAGCTGCTCTGTGTGTGTGTGTGTGTGTGTGTGTGAAGGTTGCTGTTAGGGTACCATCATCTCTTGTGCACAGAGTTTCAAGAAAAAGTCGTTCATGTCCCAGCAGGGCATCGCTGGAGTCACGTACACAGACATGTCACTAGGACATTGGGATACCATTTTCTTCAGCTTTTTAATTAAACTGACCCTTGAATTCTGTATATTTCTTTCCACGTTTCTTCAAAGCTCTTATGTTGGCCCCTTCCCCCCAGTTCAACTTGGCCTGGCAGATTAGAGGCTGCTGGAAAACACAGAGCACATTGTGAAGTCCAGAGCAAAAGCTGACTCAGCGATCCTTCCCATTTTAGGCTGCCACTGTTCGTGGAACAGGAGGTTAGCCTTAAAATACTGCTGCCAAAAAAATACTGCTGCCCATTTTATTAGCTGTTGCTGTGTCCTTTAACTTAGTTTTTTCAGAGAATGTAGTTTTATAAAGGATGTAGTTTACTGGTGCCTTAACAGTCCGGGAAAGAAGGTTCTCTTTTCACGTGCTGGAATAATTCTGATCATTCTGTAAGAAGCATTTGACATCTCTTCTCAAGCTCTCTGGAGAAGGGGCTCTGTCCTAAACACAGCCCACGTCACTACCCACAGTGTCTGAGTGTGACCTCGCCAGTGCAGGAACCTGAGTGCAAACACAGCAGCAGTGCAGGAGGAGCCACTGGTGAGGTGCCACTGCATCAGGTCCCTGTGCTCTCCATAAAGCAGTCAGTCACACCTTGGGGTGATATTCCAGGGAGAAGGTGGTTTTTGAGGAGGGAGCTGGCCAGAGAGCAGTGTTTGTGTGACAGTGGTGGGAGCTGGGGGTGTCTGTCGTTCCCAGAGCTGCGCTCGAGTGCCCTTTTTCCACTGGGGTATCAAGAAGTTACGCAGGCTGGGCCTGGTTTCATTAGTGGATTTAAAACAGGTTTTGGCAGAAGACAGCCAAGCACATCAGGAATGGAACAGAAAATATTCTTCCTGAGTCCAAGAGCCTGGAAACTGCCTCTCACACCAACTAAACCAAGCGACAAATGCTGTTCTTGTTGTAATCTGAAATCGTTCTTTTCTCTCTCTGCCACATCCATCATGTGCATGAGTGCATAGCCTATTTATTAACAAATTTAAAGCCACAGGCACAGAACTATTGTGGGGTCACCTTGGGGCCCCTGGACTAGAGGAGGAACGTGTTGCATTAAATGATACTTACCAAAGCAGCAGAATTCAGTCTCTTGATTGCCTTGGCTACAGCTCCAGGTACTTATTCATGCTTTTCTTTTTAACCCTTATTTCTTCTCCCTTCTGATCCGCATTTTTGACAGGTGATTATTATCACTAAAAGAGCTGACAGCTCTGGTAGTCTCAAGTGCTGCAGAAGTCCTGATGCTGAGTTGTCTCAGTCCAAAGGAGAAGCTTGTCAGCACCAGACCCAGACCCAGGCTGTCAGTGTGCAAACCCTTCCCTTCTGTGCTGGAAGGTGTAGGGGTGCTCAGGATGTCTCGGCTAAGCCATGTTCAAAGTTGGGATAACTCTACTGCACAGATGCTTGTGGTGCTTTGAGACGTGTTGATGGGAAGAAGAATATTCTTAGAATCCTAGAATTAGAAGGAATCTGGAAGGGATCATCTAGTCCAACAGCCCTGCCATGGGCAGGGACACCTTCCATTAGACCAGGTTGCTCAAAGCTCCATCCAGCTTGGCCTTGAACACTTCCAGGGATGAGACATCCACAACTTCTCCAGGGAAGCTGTGCCAGTGCCTTGCCACCCTCACAGTGAGGAATTTCTTTTTAATATCTAACCTAAAATTCAGTTTAGAGCCATTGTCCAGTGTCCTATCACTACATGCCCATCCACATGATGGACAGTGAGAGTCCTGATGCAAAGCTTACTTACAAGTATCGAACAGCTAACAAATACTAGGATGAAATTAATTCCATGGAGGGCTATGTTTTTAACTTCTGAACATACAAAAATGTTCGTAGCTGCAGTTTGGCAGGGTCCTCCCTCCTGCAACAGGGGTCACTCTTCCTAGAGTGACTAGCGCTAGAACGGGTTTATCCTATTTTTACTAAGCTGCAAATGTTGTTTTTCTAACGTGCTGTGACTCTGCTTGCTTCCCCACCCTTAGACTCCATCTGTACACTTCAAAATAGAAGGAGGAAGAGGGCAGAGAAAGAACAAAGGCTCATAGTACGAATGGAAGGAAACTAGGGAAATTCAGGAGGAAACGGACAGTGAGAAATACAAAAAGATCCAGCTGTGCTGAATGCATGGGGGGTGAGTGCACAGGGATGCTTTCTGCTTGTATTCAGAGCTCAAGACCTGCATTGTGGAGCTGAACTTTCCTTTGAGTCAGTGACCTATTCAGGCACCTAACAATGTCCATTATGTACAGTCAGCTTGTTTGTGCCCAGGGCAGGCCTTTTGTACCTTTTTCCGTGTGCACTAAAACTACTTACGAAGTGGCCAGGCTGAGCTCAGTTGTGCTGTGTGAGCACTTGACCATCAGCTTTCAGCAAGATCTTGGAACGTTGAAGAGATTTAAGGGCACAAACTGTGATGACAGGATGCTCAAGGAGAATATCTGCTGATGAAAACACTGCTCTTAGCTGACTGATAGCAAATGTCTCTTTTCTTCAAAGGACAGGGAGAGGGGAAAGAGGTAGCAAGAGCTGGGTCCCTGCTCTCTGGAGTTGCAATGATTAAGTTGGTACGGTGAGGCAGCCTGAAGAGGGGAGTCCAGAGCAGTCTGGCAGCAATGCTTGTGCATCACTGCAGAGTGAGAACAGCAGAGAGGAGAGCCCTGGGGAGCTGGAGGAGAACATCTCTGCTGTGGAGACCCAAGCAGTGCTGTTGCCATTTTCCTCCTTGCTGTCAGCCCGTGGCAGAGCTGTGCTTTGGTTGGGTCTGCAGCTGCAGAGGAACCAGCTGGCCTGTGTTTAACATGCGAGGGGATCCCCCAGAGGCTTTGTGGGTCTCTGTGGGGTTGGGGGCAGCAGCTGCAGAAGTGCCTGAGTGTGCTCTGCAGCACAGATATCCTCTGTGACCTTGGGCAGCCCAAGGGTTCAGCCCTGTTACTTGGAAACAGCTCCTACCTCCACTCCTGAACGCAACACGAGTTGTTGGATCGTGTGGTGGCTCTGATTAACGTGAGAGCTGAGGTGCAGCTTTTTGGGGCAGGAGGAATCACGACTTGACCTTAGCCCGGGGTTTTCGGCACAGGGATGTCATTCTCGGTTGGAGGAGGTGCTCTTTAACCCAGCCCACCAAGAAGCAGCTGTAGGCAGTGACTGAAAGAGCTGGAGCTGGAAATAAGGTATATATTCATAGTGAGAACAGTTTGGGCATTGGAGCAAGCCCGTGCAAGCTCTGGTGCTTTCTCCTATTTAAAGAGAGAAAGCATTTTGGCAATTTGCTTATTCTGTCTTATGCCCTTGTTTAACCACCACTCATTCAGTTAATGCCACTTAGCAGCTTTTAAGACATTTCTTTAGGGGGAAAAAAATGAATTCTACACATTCAGGAAACATCTGTCATCACTGGGAGCAGAAACTGTAGTTAACGTGGTCCCTGGAGCATGTGGGAGAGCTCCAGTTCATCACTGCCTCTCTGCAGTCACTTCTCAGAGAACAGAGCTGGCTGTGAAGGTGAAGAAGAAGGGTTTAACAGCATTGCTCTACATCTAGAAAAAAAAAAAATCAGGGGGTGCCTCTTTGAAGCCTTGGACGTGTGCACAGCACATGGCACATGAGGGGTGTTTTTATTCGTGTTTGTTTTCAGGAAATTGTGTTGCTTTGTAAGCTGAGCCCTTTTTAAGTGTCTAAAGTTTGGCACCCTACAAGCTGGGCTTTAGCAGGCACTTCTGGAAGTTATCAGCCTGAGCTGTATTTTCCTGACTCAGATCCTTGCAGTAAGAACTGAGGAATGGAGCATTTAAATGGAAAAAAAAAAAGTAGAAGCTACAGTGCAGCTAGATAATGTCAATCTCGTCACTGCTTTTAATATTCATCGCCAGGCACAGCCATCGCACTCTGTCAGTTTTAAGTTAAGCAACCCTTAGTCCTAGTCAGCTTCTGTCTACGTACATGAAAGGGATGACTGAGCCCACAGCTGCTAAAGGCATCTCTCAATTACTTATATTTCACTAGGTATTTAAAGATTAGGTCGGGGCGTAGAGGATGAAAGGGTTTTTCTTTATCTCTTAATAAGAAACTTGTATTTGCCGATATGAAAAAGACCAAAGGCTGAAGTGTCTAACATGCTCCTCTTTTCCCTGCTGCTTCCTCGGAATGGTGTGGGGGTAGGGAAGCATGTGGAGATCCTACAGGGAATAAAACAATGTTCCTCTTGGTCTGCTGCTTACCACAGCCCGGCCCCATTTCCCAAAATTGATGGGTAAGGATGTGCCGTGCTGGAGTTCTCATGACATAGCCTTGCTTGCGATGCAGGAGACCGAGGGAGAATTAGATACGTGGGGCTTTGCAGGCTTTAAACACGAACAACAAAGGGAGGATGTAATAAGAGAAGTGTTGAAAGATTCCTGTAGTCTCTTGCTTTTGCTTTCTCTACTGACTGTCAAATGCTTTTTGGGAAAAGGACCTCTTCGTTAGCCTCGTGCTGCTCCAGCCCTTCAGTCCAAAAAATAGTCATCCTTGAGCTCTCCATAACATTATCTGACAAAATCAGAGAGGACCAGATTAACCTTGTCCTAAACTAAAAGAAAGGAGCAGGGAGAAGAGTTTGGAGAAGGTCTTCCAGCTGTCTATATTTGGAACTGTGTGAAGATGGGTGAAAGGCATGGATGCCAGTGTAAAACAAAGCCAGCAGCTTTCATGTCCCCTCTAGGGCAGACTTTTGGGGCAGGAACAGAGATGCTCCCCCTGCTGTAGCTGCAGGATCTCAGGAATGAGCAGTGTCCGGACTCTGTTTGCACCAGCGTGTGCTCAGCAGAGGCGTGAGCAGTTCCCACACAACAACCTTCTTGGGAACAGCCTGAAACCACGCTTAGTGTCCTCCTGCCAGCTGCTCAATCTCTGCGTCAGCAGGCTGAAACAGGTGAGGGAGCTGCTTCGAGAGGATTTGATGGTGAGCAGGTTGTGTGTGGTGTAACAGACTTAACAGGTGTCTCGGGGTGCTTGCTTTGTTAGTAGCTCACCTGGACACAGAAGGCTCTGACTTCATGACCCATGGACTTGGAGGTGTAGGGGAGAGCTGGGCACACCAGACCCAGCACCCTCTGCATCACCAGATGCACAGGGTGTGGATGAGGAGGATATGGGGAGCTTCAGCCCAAGCAAAGGCAGTGTGTGGAGGTGCCAAGCAGCCCGGGCACGATGCTGCTTTGGGACAGCAGAGCGAATCTGGAGTACACTGTTGGTGTGCTCCAAGCCAGCTTGGCTTTTCCGTGGGGCTCTGGGTGCAGCCACTCCATGCAGGGTGAAGGCCTTGGGGAAACCCTGCAGCTAAAAGTGCCCTTTGTTATTTGTCTGATCTTGCCTCCAGGCCCCGAGGCTGTTACAACCGGATAAGCTAAAAAAGCAAAGGAATCAAGGGCCAGCCACGAAAATCCCTGATCTGGATTAGAAACACAGCTGAGTTACCGGCACCGCCACGGCACAGCCAGGCTTTCTCAGCCGAGCTGCACGCACAGGTAGTGTTCAGCCCAAGGGAAATAAGAGCAGGGGGTAGAGGAGGTGATCCTGGTAGCCAGGCATAGCTAGGAGCCAGTAACACTGACCCTCCTGAGCTCTGCCTCGTTTGTGTTCGCTGTGTGACTTCATCTCTCCCCCAGATTGCAGGGCGTGCTTCACTCGTACCCCGTGGAGGGCTGGGGGGTTGTGTCTGTGCTGTTCTAACGTGTAGCATCATTCCTTGCTTTGCTTTAGACCTGAGAGTTAATACCTCCAGGTCACCTTTCCTGGTATAAACCAGCATCACCTGTAATTTTGGTCCCTCTGCTCATGTGTTGGTGCCCCAGCAGTCCCTTGCTGCTCCTGAGTTTGAAAGAAGTGCTTGGTGCTTCACACCTTTATCTCAATCAAATGTGCAAGGTCAGGAAGCCAGCAGGGAAATTCTGCCTCGACTCAAAGCAGAGGAAAGAGGCAAAATAAACACTTGCCTTCTGAAGTGGCTACTTGGGGCTGTACCAATGCAGACATTTCCATCTGCTGTGTTCTCCACGGAGATGAGCGCGGTAGGGTCTGCTCAGGTAAGGATCACCCCACCTGGGAAATGTTCCTGTAGAAGTTTGCTGTGAGAGAGAAGAAAACTGAAGGGGCTTTTTGTTCATAACCTAAGCATCCTGCTTCTAAGTGGTGCCTTTAGGCACATATTTAAATGGCAAAAGCTGTCGGTTTTTCTTCCGTCAGAATTTATTCTTCTTGTTCCGCATTCAGGCGAGGCTATACTGTGAAAAATGATCGTCTCTAGTGGCAGCTTCACTCCCCAGCCTTTTGCCATTCAGAACTGGCCTTGTTTAACTCTGCTGCTGAGAAAGGGCATTCAGGCAGTCTTGCTTTGCCTTTGTTCCCTCTGTGCAGAGTCAACATGGCAATGATGAGGGCAGAAAGTGAGCTCCGATTTCTCTTCGCACGTTGTCACCAGGCTGGCTATCGGGCTCTGGGCATCTTTGTGTTCTCACAGTTCTTCGATGCAGGAGAGTAAATTGGAGTCCCCAGGGTAGGTGTCAGCCTGCAGAGATGTTTGTGGTAACCCACAAGCGAGGAGGAACCCTAATTTGACACGTTCCTCTTCACTCTCTGCTGTGTCTGTGAGTTGTTCACGTTGTGTCACCGGAGTGTTTTTCTGAAACCTCTGTGGTTTCTGTTCTGCCGGTGCTGATGGGCCAGTTTCCCACCCTGCTTTTGCTGCTGCTTGGAGGATTGCACCAGTAACCCTGTTTTTCTGCAGCATGACATTGCACTACACCTCCTCCAGCACAGAGGATTTCAGAGGGTCATTCACGTGATCTGTGATCACAACATGGCCATTTCAGAGCCCATGGGCAGTTTAACCCATGGACTGAACCCATCCTGCTGAAACTCTTAAAACAGAGACTCAGTGATGAGCACTGGTTTGGTGGCAAAAACCTTTCCATCAGAGCCTGCAGGCTGGGTTATGGGCAGCAGCTCTGCCCTATTCTCAGCCAACAATTACAAGGCTCTTGTTGCAGATTGAGTCAGGCAGTGTCACTTTTGATTGATTGTGGGAGGGGGCGATGCCAGCTTTGAATGAACAGCCAAGTCTTCAAATACTTGGCAAGTTTTCCTCCAAATGCTCAAGTGCTGGGATAAAGCAATCAGGTGAGAACCTCGGCCTTGGAGCAAGGAAAAGAAAGTTTCTGCCCCTAATGGCTGGAAAGAAAGGACATCCACTCTGGCTGGCTTAACCTAGGGTAGGAAATTAGGAGGTAAACTAATGCTGCTTCTGATTTTCTTCCTTTTCTGCAATGCCTGGCTTTTAAACTAAGTGGACTGCAGGGGGTGTGGAGGCTGACTCATGGTTTTTGAACATCTGGGGTTGGCAGCCCTAGAGAAGAGCTGCCATGTGCTCTTGGTTACGCTGATGCCCCTGTGCCTGTGAAATTTGGGGGTGTGCTCTGGTTCGCAGCACTGCTTGTTACCAACATGTGGCTGGATGTTGGTGGCCTGCCCTCGCTGTAATTTGGCTGGTACTAATTCATCAACACAGTGCAAATCTGCCTTTGGTTAGCTCTCCCCTCCTCCCAGCTGTATGGCACTGCATGTGGGGTTAGGTATTTGGATTGTATCTCACCCTGCTTTAATTACGTGCTCAGAGACAAGAACTTCATATCGAAACAGTTGGCGTTCTTCTTTTGGCTTCTGAGTCTCTCTAGCCACCCTCTAGTCTTAAAAAAAAATGGTTTAGTATCAAGAATATTACTGTCCTGGTTAGGGTAAAACTGCTGGGGGACTTTTAGGTGCATCCCTGTCTTACCAGTTAAAGAAAGAGCGGATCATCTGGCTTGATTTAATAGCAGAAGTGGAGGAAAGCTGATGGCGGTGCCTTTGGTTTTTTGTCTGCAGTGATCTTTAGCTCAGGAGAGCACGTCTCTGCTAATTGACTATTAAACGAGATTGCTTGCTGAGGTGCACTGACTCGCTGTTTCAATCCTTTAAGGAATAAGCCTCTGATCAGCTGCACAGAGATGCTCTTACAAATAATCTGCCTAATGACTGCAGAGCTTTGACCTTCTGCTGTTAAGGCGCCAATGTTTTGGGTTACAAAGCAAACTTTTGGGGTGGGGGGGCCGAGAAGGGGTTGTCGGTTTGTGGGTTTTTTTCTGAAATGGTAATATTCCAAACAACAAAGGCTGATTTTTAATCTCAAAGCAGGTCTTGGAAGCAACACAGAGTCAGCCTAGAGATAAGTCTCTTTTAGCTCAAGGTTTCTAGGATTGCCACACGTGTTACCGCATGCCCAGACCACCAGTTAGACACCTACCTGGCCACAGAGCCTTTGTCCCAGTTGCTGTGCATGCAAATGGTGTGTGTTTGCGTGTGTTTACCCAGTTTGGAAAAAATCTGAGCCCTGAGGGATTCCAGCTTCCTTTTGTGTTGTGAAAGGGGCCACGCTGAGAGGCAGCTGAAGCAATGCTTGCTTTGCAGGCTCTGCAGAGCTTTTGGAGCCCATGCACCCAGTGTTTGAGCAGGAGTGGTTGGTCCCATTGCTTGGTGAGGATTCCCACTGCCATTTGGAAGAGCTCTGCTGGCAGAGTCCAGAGGGAATCCCAGCCCAAGCCTGAGGGACTGCAGCAGCCTGGGGTCAGAGTCGGAAAGGGCTGAGCTGAAGGAGGGGCCATCTCAAATAGAGGCAGCCTGGCTCTTGTCCTCCTCTAATCTCTGTTTTGTCCAGCTGGGCCAGCCCCTGGCACCATCCTCCTCCACAAGCAGGGATGCAGGGGAGGAATGCTCCTTGTCATGGCACGCATGGGGTACTTTCCTCAGGGCGTGGGGAGGGCACAGATTACTTGGATGCCTTCCAGTTGCATTTCCCCCCACCCCAGCTGGTTGATGTACATCACCCTAAAGCCTTCATATTGTGAATATTGTATGGCAGCAGGCTAGAAATGGAAAGGGGGACAAGGCTCACACTTACTCTGCTGTTTTAGAGTAAATGCTGCAGGAGCATTTGGTGTTTCAGTGCTGATATTAAACCTGGATGTGGGGAGAGAAGGGAGAATGTGTCTAACACTGAACACCTGCCTCTGCCAAATAATCCACGAGAGACACCACAGTCATTTTGTAAATCACAAGCACGTTTTCAGCCCTCCCAGAAATGTGCACCTCTCAATGCTAGCCATCAAATAGCCTAAATTACTGGTCCAGCAGATTAATCTATAAACTGAGGTAGGTTTAGAGTAGCCATCGGAGAACAATATTTAGTTAATGGTATCTAGTTCAGTGCTCTCCATCTCTTGTTGTTCTGACCTGACAAATAAAGCAACCTCTTGTTTGTGTTACGCTAAAATATATTGCAGGAAGGCTGTTTGAATGGGGTCCTTCTGACCTGTCACACACCGTGTGCCTGCAGGAGGGAGGGCCTTGCAGGCAGCGGTGCTGCAAACTGGCAGGCTGTGAAATAAGGGGAGCCTCAAAATCTAGTCCTCCTGTTTTTCCTGCCTATCTCTTCCTTTCTTGCTCCAGAGAACTTGTAATCAGAGAATACTGAAGGTTTGTTGGATTGCTCACAGTAAAACCGCCGTGGGAGCAGTGTGTTTTTGTTGTAACCTGAAGTGAAGCTGCTCTGTGCGTGTTCCAGTGAGATGAGTCAGGTTGCCACCTCTTTCTAAGGTGACATTACAGGATGTCTGTCTGCAGACTCTGGCCTTTTATTTGGGAGGGGAGAGGAGGGAGTCGGTTTCCTTTGCAGCAGCAAGGGCAAAATAGGCTTTTAATAAAGCTTAAATTCTGCAGCTGCTGGCTAAGTTAAAAAAAGAAGTGCTGGCACTCTGTCCTCCTGGAGATGAGCCTTTTGCAGCTCTCTGTGTGACCCAGGGATGCAAGCCATCCCTTCTGGTCTTTTTTTTCCTTTGTGCCGCTTTCTTGGATGGGAATAACGGGAGAGTTTCTTCCCTTGGCAAGGCTTTACCTTGCTTGGACTTTTAGGCTCAGAGAGATGGTTTGGGTTGGTGAATGGAAGGAAAAGAGTCTCAGAAGGAGAAGTGCCGTAGCACAGATACTGTGGAGAGGGCTGTGACTTTTTATTGGATATGGATAAACTCTTCAAATCCCTGATTATACACCCTGAAGAGAACTGGAAGCCCAGAAGCCAAGAGATAAGAAAAGGAGGAACTGTATATATGTATCATATATGATGTCTTCTACCACAGTAGGTGTGTGGATCAGCTGAGTGTTGCTGGAGACCTGAGAGCAGCCCTGCTGAAACACCAGATTACAGTCCAGATACGGGCAAGAACACTTTGTCCAAATACTGCTGTGATTGAGGCAGATAAGGGAATTTTTTTGTTCATGCAGAAAGTTTCCTGATTTTTGCTGGTCCCCTGGGACGTTCAGCATGTCCTCCTTGTACCTGGCTATTTGCAGAGCCTGGCCCTGGTGCTGGAGAGCCCTGTTACTGTGGTTTGAAGTCAAAAGGAGGGGCAAAGCATCCACCTCTCTCCTCCCTTCAAATGTATTTTTCCCCCCCTTTGCTCACAGTAGCCTCTGAAATGCATCAGAATTGTTCACAAGCAGGTTCTCTACCGGAAACCACCAAATATTTTGAGCAGTTTGAGGCATCAAGTTTGACAGGAGAGGACTCAGCATACAGACATCAGTGGCTGTTCAGCATCACGCTGTGTCAGGGCATCCCAAGGCAGCTCCTAGGCAGAGTATGACAGCCTTGACCCTTGATGCAGTTGTCACAGTTAAAGAAAATGAAGAATTATGCTGTGGGTGAGGCTCAGTCTCATCTGCAATCCAGAAACCGAGAGCAGACAGGCTGGTGAGGGACCTGGCTCCAGCAGGGTGGGTCACTGGCTACTGCATGCTGTGAAGGCTTTCACTAGTCCTTCCCTGGAGTCTTGCCAAGAAGCTGGTGGTGGGGGAACAGAATCTCAAGCAGAGAGACAGAGAAACTTTCACTAGGAGATCTGATTTGTAATGAGAAAACAAGGAAACAAAACCAGCTCGAGTGGGTGACAAGGTTTAGAGGATTGCTCAGTGGGTTGGGGCGAAGGGAGTTCAGCTGTCCTGGAGCAGATCACAGAAGCAGCTGAAAATTGGGCTGGACAGAGAGATGGAAAAGGAGCATAGCCAAGAAAAAGTCATGACTTGCCACGGCACAGTGCAAAGGGCAGGCATTTCCTAGGTTTGTTGCTTGAGGGTCCGAAGTGGCTGCTTCGGTGCCCTGGTCGTGCTCTCAGGGTCGTGGCATTTCCCTGAGAGCTCCCCGGGAGCATTTGTGGTTGAACTACAGCCTGCATTTCTGGAAGAGGCATCGGCTCACAATGGAAAGGCTTACAGTTTGGGATCCACCACATCCTTTGGGAAGCTGTTCCCATGGTTAATGCGTTTACCGCCTAACTGTTCCAGTTCCCTGAAGGAGTTTGAATCCTCAGCTGGCAGCCTGCCTGCCTTGCTCTGTGCTGCTGCACAGCTCTCTGCCTCCTGAGACAGAAATCTTGCTACAAGGGGACTAAATGGCCTTCCTGGGGTCATGCAGGCTGTCTAGGAGAGCCAGGGAGCTGAACCTGCTCCCTCCAGCCTGGAGTGTGGAGTGAGTTTTGTGAGGCATTTCTGCTCATTCAGCAGCAGCCTGCTGATCCTCACCTCTCTGGGTGATGTGGCCTTGCTGTTTTGCCCTCAGCAGCTGGTAGGTCACGCAGAATTTGAGAAACAGCTCTGGCATTGTCCCAAGCAGAGGCTGTGGGACACTCACCAGCGAATTCCAGAGACCATGTGTCATGAAAGCCTGGCCCTGCCACCCCCCTCTGCATGAGGCTGCTGATGTAGTGGGAGCCTTGATGGGCTGCGGTCCCCACGTTCAATGAGAGCTTTGGCTCTCTGAGCAGATTTTGGTAGGTGGATGTTAGCTGCAAAATCTATTTGGGAGCCTCCCACTTCGTGTGGGTGGAAGGGAAGCCTTGGCTTATCCCTCTGGCTGCCTCCAGCTGGAAGGTGACAACTGAGCTTGTGGCTGGAAGAAGTCAGCTGTTTCCATTTTCTTCCTCTGGGGACTTGAAATCTATTTCCAGTGAGGTGGGTCTCTGGGAAGAGGAAGGGCAGCTCTTCTGAGTGACTGCTGCCAAAGCTGAAAGGCACTGGGAGGTGGCCTTGCCAACCTCAGGCATTTAAAACACTTCAGTCAAGCCCTGGAAAACAAAACAAAACAAAACAGGATAATCTTAGTTTCTTCTCTTATATACATTTTGGGCTCTCTGCACTGTCCTCTGTTTTGTTACTGAGCTTTTTCTGCAGCCTTAGAAATCTTTTGTTGAGAGGAAAAGCACACCCTTTCATCAGTTGACTTTTTATTCCCTGTTTTCTTGTGGGTTGGACTACATGTTTTATATGGGAAATATCTTTAAAGCTTTTGGGGTATTTCCCTCCTTTCTTTACCCCCAAAATACCCTCTTTGATCTGGATCATTGGGCCAGCTCTTAATCTGGGCTGGAACAGGGGATGATAATTGTGATGGATCCCCCAGTGATGTTAGCCTTCCCAAAAGCAATTAAATGTGATCAAACCCTCATTTTTGTTTTATGACTGCTTGTAGCAGAGCCCAAGTGTTTATTGTCCCCTGTAGTCCCACGTGCTGCCAGGCCAGGCTTTCCACTAGGAGATAATGTATTATATTCATGCTATTGATGAACTTGCACAGCACTGCAAAGCAGCCACTCTGCTGGGCTCTGGCTCGTTGCTTGTTGTGGTGATGCATTTGTACTGCAGAGCCCTGACTCTCCTTCACCCTCACTTAATTTCCTGGGAACTTTCCCCTTTCCTGGGCTGCTGAGCTTTGTGAACATTTGCCAGTAGAAGGTGGTGTGTTTGTTTTAATCGGGCCTATTCTTAAAGCTGTCAGATTAATTGGCGAGTGAGGAGGGGAGCCCCTGCCTACCCCTGTCCTGCCTTTCTCTCCTTTTGATCAAAGCCTGGCATTGATCTGATGCAGTGGGAGGCTGACCAGGGCTGTCTGTGAGTCAGGGGGGCACAGCCAGGGCTCTGCATTGCTGGGGGGCCGCTGCTGGTTGTTTGGTCAGGGTAGGTGGTTGGAGGGTTGGATCCTCCCTGCACGCCACACTGCGCTGTGAGGAGCAGGAGTTGGAGCAGCTGCTCCGCCATCCGCGCTCATTCACTTTGAAATCCCTTTAGTGCTGGAACAATTCCATTAGCAGGACTTCTTAGGCCCGACTTGGAGCAGTTTCTCTGCCGATTAAAACCAAGTCCACTCACCAGTCTGTCATAACCAAGACATTCCCCGCGTACCTCGGGGCTGCTTGCAGCTGAAATCTTGAACAAAAGATCTGCTGTTAGACAAAGGGGGAAGGATTGAGACTGAAGAGAGGAAGAATTTCTCCTCTGTTTGCCAGCAATCTTTTCCCAACTATTCTTTTTTTAAAGATTGGTCACCAATTAATCCATGTCGTTCTGCAGACAAAGCTGTCGACGTTTTAAGGTTGCACGGTGAAATAACTTCAGTGCTGTTGGTTCTAGCAGCTCTGAATGTTCTCAAACAAATGCCTTTTAAGATAAAAATGGCCTGTGCTTGATCCCAGCCCAGAGTTGTGGTCGTTATTGTTTTATTTGAAACGTCTCAGCTGAACCCAGTGAAGTCAGTGAGAGCTGCGAGTGTTTGAAAGTCAAGTCACACTTATTTCCATGGCTAAATATGGGCGTAATACAGGGTGTTACTCTAAAATTCTCCTGTGTGTGACCCCAGCTGTAGCCCAGCAAATGTGCTGTGTGCCAGACACTGCTCTGCAGTGCCTTCTGGCAGCTTTGAGGTCATCAACCTGTTGGGCCTGGGTACCAGACACATCGTGCTCTCTCACTTTTGTTTTTTGCTCTTACCTGCTGTTGGGCTGTGAGATGCCTCACAGCCCTGTAGGGGTGTAAGCTCGCTGGCAACTTGTGTATGTGTGCATTTCTGCTGATTTCTGTGCGTTGGATCAGAAATGAGAATGGTGGGAGCAAGACATCTTCCCCCACACTCACACACTGTGTGGACCGTTAGAGCTTTATAAAAGGCATTTCTTGCCACTCTCAGTGTCAGCAATAAGATACCAAATTACCTCTAGCCCACCACCTTGCAGTGAGGTAGGTACACCGGCTCCATGCTGGTGTAGCAAAATCCATCTGAAACAGACCCATTTGTGATCCCTAAACATTTGCAGAACTCAAGAGCGAGGTAACACATGTATGAAGAGCACGCATGATATTTTTTCAATAACATTAATTCTCGCAAGCAGCGCTTTGCAGATTCAAGCTGGTCCGTGTGGGAGCAGTTTGAGGAGTTCTGGTGCGTGTCTGCAGTCAGTCAGTGGCAGGAGCAGGACTGGCTTGTGTGGTGTGGATGCCCTGGGTGGAGGAGAGCTCACGTGAGGAGTGACTGCAGCCTCCAGCTGGGAAGGGACACCACCATCAGCATTTGGCTGCAGCTGCAGTGCTGTGTGTGCTAGCAGGGGTGTAGCTTTGGCTGCAGACCAAGCCCTGCGTTGCAGGTCCTTACCCGTCGGCCGAGCGTCAGGCAGGGCTGGTCGGTGCCGGGCTGGAGTCGTTAACGTCTTCATAGGATCAGGAGTCATTTGAATGCTACGGCTCTTTCAATTAAGCTCCCGTGGAGCTCCATACACAGATATTGTGATGTAATTGGCTGGCCTGCTGCAAGTGCATGAGGAGAGTCTGCTGCTGAAACAGCCTGGGTCTGTGCTCCGGGCTGGAGGGGAGCCAGAGCGGGCCCCGGGCTCCGCACAATGTCGCACTGATGAGGAGGGTGCGAGATTTTGTTTTTGCTAAAACAGTTCTGCCAGGGCAGCCCGGAGGGCAGCTGCAGTTACACTGGTACAGAGGGGCCTTATGCTGCTCTGAATTGTCCCTGGCTCTGGGGGCAGGCGGTGATGCTGCCTGGGGTACCTTTATCCTGCAGTAACAGCCCGTGCATGGTGAGCACTGCCCGGCTCCACAAGTGCAACTTTATTTTGTTGACATCCACCCCGTAGCAACTCTGTCTCAGAGGCCCAAGGAAAATATTTTGCTTCCTCTGGCTCTTAGGAAGTGGGTTCTCCATGGCAGCAGTCCCTTCACAAAGGGTTCGGTCCTGAGCAGGAAACCCTGGTCCAATCCCTAATGAGCCCTTCCTGCTGATAAGGGAACCTGCAGGTCAGGGGCTCTGCCTGAGCCAACCAGCTCCCTGAGCCAACCAGAACTGTGTGCTTTTTGATGAGCATGTCCTCCAGAGCCTGTAAAATGAGACTCCAGGCCCTCCAGAGAGGTAGGTGCAGACCTAGATGCGATGGAGTGGGACCTGCCTGAGGAAAGGCCAGCTCTGGCAGAGCTGTGACCTGTGTTATTGCTGCTGCTCTCTGCCATTTGTGAGCTGAGCATCCCATCTCTCACCTGCTCAGCAAGTTTGACCCAGCTTGGAGACCCAACTTGGCTTTATTCCTAGAATAACTCTATTCAGTATTATGTGTATTTACACCTGGGTTGTCCCCCAGTTTGGGAAGCAGACTGGTGAATAAGGTGTCCTGTTTTGGAGCAAGGCAGTGCTTAGGTCTCTTTTTCCAGCCCTGCACTTTGGAAAGGCCTATCCAGTACAATCCATGACACGGAGATGAGGATGAAGTATTTCTATATCTTGAAGAGTTCATCAGAAAAGAAGTCACTGACTGGGCTCTCCACTGGCAGCACGTGGTGTGGTGCTCTGCAAGCCCCTTCACCAGCTGCCACGTCAGTTCTGCTGTTTGTAAGCCAGTTCCACGATGATTATTTCCCTCCTGAAGGTGAGGTGCACTCTGCCAGAGCGGCATTGCACAACTCATAAAGTCCCACCGAAAGTCCCTGTGCTGGATTAGTAACAAATCCAGCAATGCAGCAGTAGCTGGGATACTGGAGCTCTGCCCTTCAGTGGGCTGTTGCTCACAGCTGCTGGCAGGGGGGGAGTGACAGGGTTTTTTCCCCTGTGACAAATCTCTGTTCCCCCACTGACTATATTTAGAACAAACACATCCAGAATCAACTGTGCCTGTGGCACGCTGTGCTATGCCTGCAGCAGCCCTCACCGAGGCAGCATCACGGGGGCTTTTCTTGTGTTGCAGCTGCCCTTGCGTCTCCACGCTGATGGAAACCGTGTCCTCTCAGCCAGGCTTCGACTGCTGGGCTGCTGGCTGTCCATCCTAAACTCTTGTGCACACAGAGCCTGGCTGTGGGAAGGAGAGCTATCACTCTCTCTTCTGGAGAGGTTACACCTTCTTTTTTGTCTGTGTCCGACAGGTTGCTTATTTGTACACTAGCGTGCTTTAGCTGTGATCCTGGATCACCTCCTCAGCTCAGCAGAGCCGGGGTCAAAGGTTTCCTACAAGTGGAAGGAAGCTGTAAACGTTGGTGTTCAGGTAGGGGTCTCCACCATGAGGCTGTCTGAGGTCTCGGGGAGTATGGTGTGGCATCAGAAAACAGAAAGGACCCGGGGCTTGGCTTAGCTCTTCAGATTGCAACAGCAGTGATGACAAAGCAACTTGGGGTTAGCCTGGGTTGGCAAGCCCGAACAAAAGCCTGAGAAAAGTTACTCACACTGTGGGCTCGAGTTAAAACCCACGTTTCCTTGTTCCTTGGAAGTGCTTCAGGCTGCTCCTGCTGCAGTCAGACCACTCACCTTTGGAGGGGTCACTGGACTCGGAGCATTCCCCCTGGGAGCTGTCTCCTGTTGTCCAAGCTCTCTGTGCAGCAGAAGTCATCCTGCCATGGCCTGCTGACGGAATCACAGCTGAGGTAACTGCAGCTTTCCAGTGCACTTGCATTTCTTGCTGCCTTTGGACATAGCTGCCTGCTCTGCTGTGCCCTGTGGCACCTCCAAATGGGTTTTGTCCCAGCCGTGGCTGCTTTTCCCCAGTGCTTTGGTGCATGTCACTCTTCAGAGTGCAGGAAGTTTTACAACCCTCACTACAAAGATACAGGTTTTTATATCTGACTGCATCAAAAATCACTGCTGCTCACAGAGCACTTCAGGCAGGTTCTTTGGCTCGATCTGTGCGTGAACTAGGGTGTAAATGCTGCCTACCTGCCACCAGCTCAGCAGGCAGAGCATATGGACAGGCGCCACTGAGGTGGCAGTGAGTTCCTTGGGCTGCGCTGCCCTGGCCAGGCAGTGGGAATCCATCAGTCCTCTCCCTGCCAGCCTGCCCTAGGCACTGCCTTCCAAACGGCATCATCACCAACCCTCCAGCACCATCCACCCTGCTTTTATCTTCATTTCCTCCTCACTTGTTTTTTTTTTTTTTCCACCTGGGATTTCAGTGTTTGTTTGTTTGGCGTTGGGGAAGGTTTCTTGTTTGTTTTTTTAAAATACCTGTTGTGACAGGCAGTGCTGAGAACTAGACAGACTGCTCTCTGCATCCATCCAAAAGCCTCTTGGGGAAACAATGCCAAGTAGAGGGGGAAAAAAGGTAGAAATGCAGGTGGGTTTTGCCTGGGAAACTTTTCTGTCCTTGGCCATTTAGGTGGAGTGAGGGAAGATGGTCTGGAGAGACTGGGAGTGAACAGCAGAGCTGGCACAGGGGCCACCAGCCAGGTCTCTGCATACATCCCGCTCGTGCAGGGTCTCTCACACACCCATGCGTGTTCTTTGAAGGGAAGACGGCAGGGCGGGTGATCCGTGGTGCCCTGGGCAGGAATCTTCCACTTTATTGACATGAAAGTATTTACTGGCTGCATCAGTTGCCCAGCTGTGGTTAGTTTGTATGAGAACCATTTCCTGCCGTTAAGGAAACTATTCAGCTTTGCAGCAGATCGTGGCAGGAGGAGATATTACCGTGTCCAAAACCTTGTGCTCTTCTCCTTGCCGAGCGGCCAAGTTCCTCACCTGCACCCCTGCCATCGACGTGCTTGGGATGACAGGAACAGAGCAGCAGAGGGCTGAGATCCCCAAGGGTGGAGGTCAGGCTGAAGCTGGGGACACTGCTGGCTCCTTGGTCAACATGTGAGTAGGTATCCTTTGGGCTCACTTCATTCATTGAAGCTGGGCAACATGAGCTGTCACAGCTCCTGCAGTTTAACTCTTCTGGTCCCTGCCTGCTTCTGGCCATCAGCATCAGCTTGATCTTCTTTGGCCAGCTGGTGCTGGTTCAGCTGCTGAATAGTCTCCATAGGTATTCCACCAAGAGGTACTAACACCAGTGTTCCTCTGCAACAGCTGCAGCATGGCTGTTGTGGGTAGGAGAGGCTGATTTGCAAAGGCATCCGAGATCCGCCGTGTCGGGGGAAACGCGAGGGCAAACATGAGGGGCAGCACAGTGCAAAGGGGAGCCCTTTGGGTAGCAGGAATGGATGGAGGAAGGAAATGGCTTGGCAGCAGCGGAGCAGATGGATCTCTGGGTGAATCACAGGTTTGACATGAGTCAGTGCTGGTCACACGGCTGTGAAGAAGGCAGACGTCACGGGGGCCTGTGAGGAGCTGCACAAGGCATCGGAGGCATCCTCTGCTCCTGGTGCTGGGAAATGCAGCACTGCAGCTCTGGCAAAGCATCTGAGGCATCCTCTGCTCCTGGTGCTGGGAAATGCAGCACTGCAGCTCTGGCAAAGCATCTGAGACATCCTCTGCTCCTGCACTGCAGCCCTGCCCCTCTGTGATGCTGTGCTCCGAGGAGGACACGGGCCAACAGCAGAGCGCAGGGAGAGCAGTGAGAGTGGTCAGAGGGCTGGAAACCATGAGGAATGAGAAAAGCTTGAAAGGACCTGGGATTGTTTAGTCTAGGAAAGAGCAGGCTGAGCAGGGAGGCGATACCAAAAGCTTTCAAAGACATAAAAGGCTGCTGCAAAATGTGAGGGAATGGTCTGTTCTTAGTAGCTACGAGGAAGAAGATACCAAGTCATAGGCTGAGTAATCACTAGGGCAGACTCACATAAGTGAAAGGCTGATGGAAGTACTGAAACCTCTGGTGCGTGTGGGGTTGGTGACAGGAGGCCTTCAGAGCACCTGTCCCTGGATGGGTGTGAGAGGAACTCATCTTGCTTTGTCTGGTGGGATGAACTGCAAGAGCTTTGTAGCCACGTTCCCAATTGACTGGAAGGTTATTTTCTAAGGCTGGTGATGAAGTCTGCCTCTTTGGAGCAGGCATACTGCTGACCTTCATGGTGTGAGACATCAGGGGTTACACATGGCCGTGACACTTTGTCACTGGTACAGCAGCAATTCTCCAGGGTCCTGGTCAGGCTGAAGGCTCGCACTGAGGTGGGAGGAAGCCTCACTGTTAAGGACAGTGATGCAGAGCGTGTTCACCTACAGTGGGATGGCAAGGGAGCCCATGGCTTGCTGCTTGTCCCTGTGTACAACCACAGCAGATGATGCACAGGCACATCTTTGTCCTGATGACATTAGATGGTGCAGAGGAATCCTCCCCACTAAGGCAGAGCTCCCCAGCACTTTTATTTTTGCTGATTCAGGGGCTGACTTTGGCTGTGCTTTTTTAATTGTGAAAATTTAGATCATGTCTTTGTGTCCTAAATAGACAATTGTCCTGATCCTCATCCCTGGGATCCATTATGTCCTAGCAAATTACTTTCTCTCTTTTAAATGCCTTAGTGATTAAAGATGCCACAGCAGATACCCTTAATGAGTACAAAAAGGGTAATAATTCCTCTTGCTGGCACTGAATGCAATTAATCAGGCCCCTTTACTTGCTTTTTAAACAGATGAGGCATTTAAGGCCAAGCAAGTTTTTAATTGGACTTTAATGTCTCTCATTTACTTCATTTTGGCACAAGCGTAGGGATTCCCACCCCCAGGTTTGCTGTTGGATTTATTCAGGGTGATGAAAGGCTCAGCATGGAGTGAAGACTCAGCAGCAGACTTGAACGTGTCCTTCCTTCAGCCTGTGCCTGGCCCCATCTCACTGCCCAGCCCAGGCTTGGTCCTGCTGCAGCTGCACAGAATTGTCCAGGCCGGAGCAGAGCCAGCTCATCCAGCCCAGAGCTCTCTTCCAGCATGGCACTGACATTAATTGGATGTTAACTGGATATTAATAATGTTTTTTGAGCAGTCATCAACACGAAGGTTTAACATAGCCTGCCCTTTTTCATCAGGTTTCCTTGCCTTGAAGGAACTGATGACTTGCGAGTATTCTTGTGGTTATCTGAACGCCCCTGATGGTTGTCCATGTTCTAACCTAGACTCTGTAACTTCAAACACGGGGTGAACTGTATCTCTTAAGAGAGATTCCTGAGATCCAGGGACAATAACTTCAATTTCTACATCTCTGATACTGTGTTTGGTGGTCGTGTCAGGCTTGTGTGTAGTCCTGATGTGGGAACCAAATCTCTCCAATTTTATCTCATGCTGAGAATGTCTTTGCCCATTTTACCCCTTAGCACCACTTTCCTGCCACCTGCAGATAAGAATACCCAGAGCCATCAAGTCTTGAAAAGTAAGGGAGGATTGGAAGCTGAGCAAGGATCAGGGTTTTATTCTGTGATCATGATGTGAAGGGCTGTAGACATCTCGATGAGATATTGAGGGATAAAGGTGAATTAAAGAGCATCCAGCATGTTCTGTGTCCCTGCAGAATGAAAAGGGCTGGCTGCTAGTCTGTGCTCCAGCCATGGGCAGGGAGTGAAGGAAATAAGAAGGCAGGTCCTAGGCCATTTCTGCTCCTCTGGCTGGGCACACAGCTTTGTCCAGTGCCTATGGAGCCTGCCAATATGCCCTTATCCCAGAGTTTGTAGTCCAAATATATCTATGTCAGGAAGCTGCTACCCCAGTGACTCTGGGCAACCATTTTTGCACTGAGAGTCTTCTGTCTGGGGCTTACAGAGTTGTCATTTTCTTTGATTTAATTCCATATAAACTGCAGAATTATTTTCCTTTGGAGGCTTGCAAATTATGGAAGCATAAACCACGCTAATGATCCGATAAGGGCAACTTTGGATATGTTCCCAAGAATGGCTAGCCCTGGGCAGGACCGTGCTCAGAAAGCCCTGATGGAGAGCAATTTGCCATGCTCACCTGGCTGCCTTCCTTGGGCCCCCCTCCCCAAATTCCTCCATCTCTCAGGAACGAGAATCATTTCCTCTCTGGCTTCTTGCAGAGGCAAAGGCCCTGCAGACCTGAAGTTATCTCTGGAATGTGTGTAAACACCGAGTTCAATGGGATGCTGTTTGCCCCCCTCCCTCGGGGGGGGGGGTGTGGGGTTTAAGAAGGGTTAAATCGAGTTTGGAGTTTGTTTTACTGGTTCCTATCCCTGAGAATTGTCTTCCTCAGAGGGCTGACCCGAGTCCCTGTGTGTGCATTTCCCAGCCTAAAGGGGAGACTCGGGGGGGCCCCACTGTGCGGGTGGGATCTCACTCCTCTAAGAACAAGGTGATGAAAGACCAAAGTGGTCTTCCTGCCTAACAGGGAGCTGGGAGGTGGTGTGGGCTCGCAGTGCACGTGCACTGGGACTCAAGGTGTCGGGCAATAGTGTAATTAATTACCAGGGGTAGGCAATCCCTGGATAGGAGCAGGTCAGGAGGAGGATGGGGCAGCTCCGGTGCCCCCATCTTCAAAGAGTGTTGAAAAGTAAGCAGGGGGGCAAAACCTTGGGAGTGACATGCAGGCTGGGACAAAATGCATTTCAGTGAGAGGCAGAAGAGCTCTATCTGTTTGCACAAAAAATAATTCAGATGTAAGTTCATTACAGTCTCTGAGTACGTCACTAATGAGACTCGCCCAGAGATCAGAGTGCTCTTGGGTTTAGAATAAGCAGCAGCAACCAGAACCTAAAGCTAGAGAAAACCAAGCATTAATACCAATGAAATGGTTAATTCCTAGATGTGTTGTCAGCGCTGGTGACGCACTGAGGCTGGATCCCTTCCAGAAAACAACACTTTAACTGAAGACAAAGAACCAGGCTTAGCACAGAGGTGATCAGTGGAATGGCTTGGCCTGGTATATACAAGGGGTCAAACTGGATGATTTAATGATCTCTTTTGGCCTGAAAGCTCTGTGCTCTCTTAAGAAGATAAATGAAAAAACCCTTTCACAAAAAGCAAGCACTTGAGATATGTGTCTAATGAACTCTGCTACTTCCAGGGGAACGGTGGAGCAGGATCTGCAGGAAGCATGACCTTGCTGCCTGCGGGCTGCCCTGAGTTGGTGGCCATCTGTTTCGTGGCGGTGGCTCAGCACCATCGAGGCCACCACTCTCACACGTGACGTTTCTCAGCTCTGGTTTTAATTGCCGCCTCCCTGCATTTAAATAACATTTGCTCCCTAATCTGTGTCAGGGTGAAGAGGCCAAGCGGGATGAGCAGCCTCCTGGGGAAGATTGGCGCCAAAAAACCGAAGATGAGCACACTGGAGAAATCTAAACTGGACTGGGAGACCTTCAAGGAGGAGGAGGGCATTGTGGAGGAGCTGGCAATCCACAATCGAGGGAAAGATGGGTAAGAGGGACTTTACCTGATAGTAGTCCAGCATTTCCCACCACTTCCTATGCATGTGATAAGTCTGCTGCTTGCTACAGAGTCCAGAAAACCTGTGGGATTCCTTAAGGATTTATTTAGGATTCTAGGGATACATAAACCCAGTAGCTAGTATCTAGGGATACGTAATCCCAGTAGGCATCACAGGGAGACAGGTAAGTCTGCAAACCCCTATCACTCTGCTAACAGCCTGGTGAGGTCTCCAAGTCCAGCCAAGGTCGTTATCAGCTCTCCTACTCATGGTACAGATGCAGCATGAACTGGTCTAATCCAGCACTCCCACCAGGAAACACAGTTGCCTTTGCCCCGTTTTCTTGTTTCAAATTGGGAGGTATGGTTTGTTCTGGTCTTCAAATGACGTGTTCCAGCTGCCTCTGTCCTCCCTCCCCCTGCGTAAAGACGTTTGCAAGCCCAGAACAGCTGGCGAGGTGCATTAAAGATTATGGCAGCGCTGGCCGTTGGTCGTGTGCATCGAGCAACGTTCACTCCAATGAAGTTAATGGAAGTATCATAAAAGTAAATGGCAGTGCTGTAAATAAAACAGAAAGTTAATAACAGGCACTGCAGGGAGTGATAATGAGATCAGGAGCAGCATTTCCACTACAAGTGCTTTGCTAAGCTCTGGGAAAATGTAGCCAGCTTAGTGGACGGATCGTAAAATGTATATTTTATTATAAGCTGTTCTTTAACTCAGCAGGAAAAACTCGGAGCTTCTGCATTCCAGCAGATTGGATTTTGTATTTCAGAATATATATATGTATAACTGCCAAACTTATCAAGTAGATATTTCAGTTTGGCCTTGCACCCTTCCACAACACCTATTCTCCATCAGCTCTCCTCTGATCTGTTTCTGGCCACATGCCCTTGAACACGTGTGGAGAGTTCACTCACAGAGAACACTCCAGGAGTGCTGGAGAGGGGCAGGTGTTCCTCTGAGATCCCTGAAATCCAAGGGGTTGAATGATTTACACCACATACAGGTGTGGCAGAGCAGTGTTTTGTGCCGTCTCTCGCGTTCCCCAACCTCATATGTCAACCTTTCTTGGCCAGTGCTGTTTCCTTTCCCACCACATCCAAGCAGGACAGCCTGCTCTTCACACCTGGCAAACCTTCCAGAGGTGCTCACATAATGGTCCTTGAAGGCCGAAGGAGGCATCAGCACATTGAAAAGATGAGCAAAGCAGAGCAGCAATTTTAAGAGCATCTTTAATCTTCAGCAGTGTTGTGTTTTGCTGCCTGTCACATCCCAGGCTAGAAGACTGCTGAGCTCTTGGCAAGGGGTTTTTGTTGTTAAACAAATAAGGAATGTAATGCTGTGGTAACTTTAGACACTCCTTACAAATATGTTGGTGCTAGCCAGGCGTGTAATGTGAGGGGACCAGCCGAGTATCTGCTCACTGGGAATTACTTCCACTTCGAGGTAAAGGAAGGCAGAAGGGAGGAGCACTGATGGAGGTGCAGGCCAGTGCATTTCTGCTCACAGGCCACCTCTAAACACCTGCAGTGTGAAGGGTGCTGCACCCCCACAGAGCAGCCACCTGCCTGGGGGGCAGGTCACAGGCACGGCTGCTGCCAGCCTCAGGTCATTACACAGGGGCCTGTTGTCCCTTCTGCAGCCACCTCTTCTCCTTTAATGATGTCAGCTGTGCTCACCCTTCAGTGGGTAATCATTTACACATCTCTATAAAAATTCTAATGAGCCGTTGTTAACCCTTCAACCCAGGCAGGAGGGAGCGGGGCACTGCCTTTAATCCCTGATGCTGTCAGAAACCTCTGCTCCCCTCGTGTCCTGCTGTGTGACTGTAAATGTCTGCCTGACGAGGAAAGGCTCAGCCCACTCCTGGAGATGTTTGCTCGATGCCACACAAGCCTGTGTGCTTACAGAGATGGTTCATGTGTGTCTTGAGGAAGGCAGGAGGTGTTACTTTTTGCTCAGGAGGGAAGGCTGGCTGGATTTTTTCTTTGTGGTAGCCTTGTAGAAGTTGCTATTCACAGCACTGAGCTCCCCGTGCCTTGGACCTCCCTTGTCCTTTCTCCAGCAGCGTCACATGCTGGGCCAGAACACCAGCAGCCAGTGGAGCAGTGGGGCTGTGGCATCTTTCTGCTGCCAGTGCCAGTTATCAGCCAGCCACAGCCTGGCCCAGCATTCCCGAGGCAGAGGGGACACGTGCTGCCCCTTGGATCTGAACTCCCTTGCCTCTGATTTTCTGCCCTGATTTTCCAGCCCTTCCTCGGTAGCAGGACCTGGGCTTGTGCAGCCTGTCTGTCTCAGGTCCTCAGGGCCTGTCCTGGATTTGAGAGGAGGGGCCGGAGTAGGGAGGGGAGGCAGCTATGCCCTTTGCTGTTGATCTCTCTGATGTGCTTTATAAATGGAAATGTGTTTGTGGCCTCTTAATTGGGCCACCTTTGTAGGGCAGCCCCGTGGGGGAGCAGCCGACCCGTGCGCTCCTGTGCCGAGTGACTGATGGCAACTGGCAGGGGACAGGCAGCACAGAGACCCTCCCCAGAGCAGCTTGCAGCTGCCCTTGTTAGCAGAGACAGCCTCGGTCCCAGCGGATTTTCCTTGCTCTGCTCTGGCTCACAGCTGCCCTGTTTCCAGGCAGGTTGATAATTTACAGGAAGGTATTGATTCAGGTACCAAAGGTTGTTTAGACAAGCGCAGGACGGGTGTTTGTGCCTCGCTCCTGTACTTTGGACCGTGTTTGGCGGCGCCTTGGTGTTGGCTGAGCGGAGCTGGCTGAGAACAGAGACAGAGCTGCAGCTCCAGCAGGGGCTTCAGGGCAAGAGGGGCTCGCACCGACCCTGCAACAGCCCTGCTGTGTCCATCAGCACCTCCATCCTCTGTGTGCCTGCAGCACGACCCGGCCAGGCCCGCTGTGTGCACAGGTAGTGCCTGTAAGGTCTGCTCTGGCCCTGCAGCCCTGGCTGTGGCCAGCCCGAGGACAAAGCCGGGGGTGACGTCGCAGTTCCTCCTCCATGCACTCCATGCAGCCCTGCTGGCTGCGGCTGTGAGACCGCATTCCTGGTCCATGATCCATATCGATCCCTGGGAGCCAGGCCCTGCCCACCCGAGAGGCACAGCAGTCACGGAGGAGGAGGAGGAGGAGGAGGAGGAGGAAAGTGCTGACCCCTTGGTTTCCCGTTTGCTGACCCACTGGGAGACCGGTATCGCAGAGGGGCCGGGGAGCTTCAGACTCAGTAGCTCGGGCTGTTGCTGTGCAGGCAGTCAGGGTGTTCCCAGATAACAGCAGTGACTGCTGTCCTTGCCTCCCCAGCTGTGGTTGTGGCCGGTGTTCAGCAGTGGAGGGGGAGGAAAACCACACGCCCAGCAATGTGACACACGAATATACAGCGTGACCCCCCCCCCCGACTTCCTTCCCGTGGCCTCTCGGAGCCCGGCCCCCAGAGCAGGTCACCTCCCTGCCTGCAGGGATGAAGGAAAGCGACACTCCCCTGCCACCTTTCCTGAGGAGGGGGCCTCGGCACACAGCCCTGCTCTGCTGGCAGGGCAAGGGGCCAGAGAAATAGCTCCTCACAGCCAGCTCATCGCTGCCTTACACCGTACTGGGCCCTGCCCTCGCAGCCAGCGGAGACGAGCTGACCCAATTGTGTCAGCACGAGGAGCTGGAGCTGCGATGGGGATGGGGTGGCAGCGGGGACGCGTGGGGCTGTCCGTCCGCTTGGGGGATTGCTCGATGAGATGAATCTGGATTAATTAATTTCCAATGACAGCTGGGTGGGCAGGAGTGTCAGGGCCGTCCCTTGCAGCAAGGGCAGAAGCACCCTGGTGCTGGGAGGACATTCAACACCAGTTCGATAATTGTAGCATAAAGAATCACAGAATCATGGAGTGGTTTAGGTTGGAAGGGGCCTTTAAGGGCCATCCAGTCCACCCCCCAGCAATGAGCAGGGATATCTCCAGCTAGATCAGATTGCCCAGAGCCTCACCCAGCCTGACCCGGCAGAGACCTCATCATCAAAAGTCCTTCTGTCTGAGAGGGACCACTGCTGGTGGTGGGAGAGGGCTTCAACCTTCCCCTGCAGCTGGGTCTTGGGCACCTTCATGCTCACTGCCAGCCACCCAGCAGCCTGGTACACAGAGCCTTGTGATGCTCATCTTTCCTCGGCCTTCAGTCTTGCTTGGTGAGCAGGCACCAGCTGCCATGCAGGAAAAGCAGTGACCAACAGAGAAGCTGAATGCAGCGGCTCCCTGTGCATCTCACACGCGAGCGTAATGACCTTGTCATGACAGTCCAGTGTTTGCCACCCTGGAACAAATGCAAAACAATTGTGATGATTCAATTACAGCTCCTGTTTTGAATTGCAATTTCGCTCCCTCTGTAGGTTAATTAGTAGCACAGCCCCGGGCTGTCTGTGGCAAGAGTTTGCAGCAAAGTACATTAAAATTCAGCTGCATGCTGTTAATGAGTGGTAAGGTGCTTTTCCAGGCACAGGCATGCCTTCTTCCTCTCAGCACTCAGGTGCCACGCTGAGGGGCAGCAGTAAACACTCAGCAGTGGTTAAAAGCTGGTCTGTGGTTGGGAAGCCCCTGGCTTGCATCCCTGAGCTGCTGCAGGTTTGCTGGGTGATGCTCCTTGCATCCCTGATGCTCCCTGTGCCTGTTACTGGCTTGTGTCATGGGTTGTGCTGCTGTGGTTGGGTTTGAGATGCTTTGCTGGGTGGTGCAAGGGCCTGTTCTGATCCCCTGCAAGATGTCTGTGAAGGACATTTCTCAGCTGTAGGAGAAGTACTGGAACAGGAGCAGCCAGTTCAGATCTCCAGCCGATGGGGACCCCTCACCCCAGACCTCTGTGAGTCCCACAGGGGACAGCTGAGAGGCCACAGAGCAGTTTTGGTGTCCACAGATGTTCAGTGCAGTGGTCAGCCCATGGAGAGCGAGGGAGGGAGGTGGATGGTGCCTTCCCTCCCTGCTCATCCCTTTGGGTGGGCTTTGTCGCTGGCTGCCCCAGTTCCTGCTTACAGCCCCTGCCTCCCTGCAGGTACATCGAGAGGAAGGCGTTCCTGGAGCGCGTGGATCACAGGCAGTTCGAAATCGAGCGCGACCTCAGACTGAGCAGGATGAAGCCCTGATGTGCCAGGGGTGGCCGTGGTGGGTCCTGCTCCCTGCTGTGCCCGAGGGCTGTCGGGGGCTGCCGGCCACCGCTGGACCACCCAGCGCGGAAACCGTTCTCTACCCGAGACTCAGCCTGTGCGTCTCAACGTGCAGGTTTTTCCTTTTACTGTAATATTTTGGGGAGGGTATTTGTCAGTGGGCAGGGGGGCACTCTGAGGGTTAAACGGCCCAGCAGGTGACAGAAGACACGGGCCTGATTCTGGCAGCAGCTCTCCAAGGAGAAGAGGCGTTGGCACCAATCCTTTGCCAGCCCGAGGTGCTTCTGGCTGCGGGAGGAGCCGAGGCTGGGCGGGTGTTGGAATATTGGGTGGTGGGGGTGGAGCTGCAGGAAGGTGTCATGGCTGCTCTGCGTGCTCAGGCTGTGGGCTGGAGCCCTTCTCCTGCTCTGCCAGCCCCGCAGCACTCCCTGCCCCTCCGCCCTCTGCTCCTGTCCAGACAAAGCCAAACTGTCTGGACTTGTTTGTGGGGTCTGATGATGCTGGAGGGGCGTTAAGCAAGCTGATGAAGAAATCTTCCTTGTTCACACTGTCGAGGAGATGGGAGCAGCTGCAGCAGGCAGGAAGGGCCAGGATCTGAGTGTTCACAGAATAAAGTATTCCATCCCAACACTCTCGCATGCTGGCAGCTTGGTTTTTGCGGGAAGCAGAGGACAAAGAAATTTAGGGTCACATACAGTAAGGAGTGTCTGACTGTGGTAATGAAAACCTCTGCTGGGATGTGCCTCGTGTCTGCCCTGATAGCAGCCTGGGGGTCTCAGCAAGTGCTTGGATCGCTTTCCCTCTGCAGCACTGGGGCTGATGGTGGGATTAAATCCAGAACTGGGGTTGGCATTGTCAACACAGACCTGTAGCAGTGCTGCAGGAGCAAAGAAGCCCCCCCAAGGCATGGCCACGCAGGGACACTCGGCAAAGTGCAGCTGCCTGGGCGGGCAGGCCAAGGCGCTGGGTGTGGAGCGAGCGGCCGGAGCTGGAGGCCAGCAATGCTCCGTCATCCTGGCCATCCCTGCCGACCTGGCGCTGCTGGAGCTGGGCAGCTCCCATGGCTGGGCTGTGCACACCCTCGGGGTGGAGGTGCTCACCAGCATTTCCCCACGGGGTGCTCTGAGCCCGCTCGGTGCTGGTGCTGTGCCAGGGGAAGGTGGCACAAGCCCCATCCTTCCTGCTCATAGGGCCAGTGATGCCGTCGCTGCTACTGGCCCCTTGCCTGTGGCTCTGAGCCTTGGGCTCACATGTCCACTGCTGAGTCAGCCCTTGCTCTGTGGATGTGTTGCAGGATAGACAAGAACAAAACACCACGTGCTTGGGGGAGCTGCAGCCTTTGGTGCCCTGTTCTGTACAGAATCAGCTGTAATGGACCTGCTTCAACGAGCCTGACATTGGACAGAAACAAAACAACCGGATGATGACATGTTTTCTTCCCCAAACACTTCCAAGCCAGTTTCTGCTCTGGTTTGGGTTGCAAGCACAACTGGGCACCACTGTGGAGATAGCTCGGGGCTCCTGGGTGGCAGCGAGTGGCCCTGGCTGGATGATGCTGGGGCTGCAGTGCAAGGCAGGTGCTGCAGTAGCTGGGCTGCTCTCCTGCTCAGGATGGTGCTGCCAGACCATCTCCAGCCCCTTCTCTCCTTGTGTGCTGGGCTGGGAGGTGGCTGATCCTGCCCTCCTTGCAGGGTCCCTCCCAACAGGGACTCCAAGGCAGCCAGGGCTTGTTTTGCTGCAGGTCCCTGATGATGGTGAAATACTGGGGCAGCAGCTCAGCCAGGGCGGCCACAAGTGGGGCTGGGCAGGCTTGGCCCACTGTGGGTGCTGAGCAGGCAGCCAGGGAAATGATTTGGTGCTGAGAGGAGAGGAGGGAATATTTCTGCTCATATCCCCCATGTCCCTTCGTGGCTGCGCTCCTGGGGCCTCACACACTGGGCAGAGGTGGGGAAGGGTCATGTCATCCCTCCATGGGATGGCTCCCTGTGGTGGCTGGCTCCTGGTGGCTGCTGACCAAAATCTTTGCTGCAGCGTGGCCACCTCAACTGCATTGTAGGGCTCTTCGTCCTCCAGCAGCTTGGCAGCACCTTGGGGTCAAAAGTAGGTAAGAAATTGAAAATAATTCTGTGCATTGCATTATGAGCAGGAGTGGAATGGAGATCCAGAGGTGTGAGATACCAAAACCAGCCCTGCTCTTAAAAGCGTTAAAGAGCTCCAGGCTGTGTCCAGAGTGAGTCCTGCAGCAGCATCTGGCTCTGGATGGCTTGGGGGTGGCTTTGGATTCACACGCACTGTAACGGTGTGTTAGTGGGATGTGGCCAGCACAGCCTCCACTGGCACGCTGGTGAAGATCAGTGACCCCCAGTATACTGAATGCTGCCTGCCAGCCCCAGCTCTGCTCTCCACAAACCCTCCAGCCTCTCTTCTCCAGGGTTTTTCCTCCCCTTCAGCTGAGCAAATGTGGAAAATTTTGAAATCTTGGAAGCAACCTGACCCGCTGGAAAAGCGTGGTTTAGTGGCGGTGGCCGAGAGCCCCGGCTCCCCTCTCCGCGGGGCTCCCCACCTGGCGGCAGCGTGGCGTGCCCGGCCCGGCCTGAGGATGCCGGGATGCGGTGCCAGCTCCCGGCCCAGCAAGCTGGGACAGGCCTGGCGGGACGGCGGGAGGCAGCTCCAGCCTGGGCTGATTCCTGGCTTTCTCCGCGCTCCCAAGCGTCCTGCGTTTTTGCTGGGTTGGATCATGTATTCCTCGCCTCTCTTTCCTGAAGACGAGGAGTGATTTACAGGTCTCCAGAAAACACAGCTTGGCTGCTTTGGAAGGGAAAAAAAAGGAAACCCAACCAAACCCCCTCTCTGTTTGCTATCGTGCCTTCCCACGAAGGGGGGTGGCCCCAGGACCCGCCAGCCTTCGGTGTCCCCGCCAGCCCTTGGCGTCCCCAGCAACTGCGCTTTCTGCAAGGAGCAACGTTCCCAGCAGATGTGGGTCCCTCTTTCAAGATGTCCCAACCTTGAGCTGTCTTCTCTGAGAAGCTCACGTATCCTCTGTGGGTCAGGGCCCAGCCTGAGCATTTGTTTGGGGTAATTTTGGCCCTACAAGGAGTCCCTCTTGCCCAGAGCGTCACCTCACCCCGAGGAGCTCCCCCTTCCCTGGCCGCCTGAAGGGGCCCCTTGTGCAGCTGAGCCCCAGACAAGGCTCCAATTGTGTCCCTGTGCCCCAATGGTCGGGGCTTCTGCCGTGGCATCCCCGTGCTGGAGCCACGGTAAAAACGGCTGTGTCCAACCCACGCCCACAGGCTCGGCTTTCCTGAGCTGATGGGCTCTGGGGAGGCTGTTCCGGAGCCGGGGGAATCGCCATGGGGAGGTGATGTGTTGTGTTTCATGCTGCTTCAGTGACAGGGATGGGGGAGTAGATGTTGGCTTGGCTGGCTGCCTGGGGGTGCATCTCATGGCCCCCACCCAGCTGCCCCAAGGACTCGATGGGATTCATGGACTGAGCTGCCGTGGGGCAGAGCGTGGCAGCTTGGAGAAGAAGGGAGCAGAGCGTGGAGCTGACCCCAGCAGCATCTCCCCACAGCCAGGGCAGCAGTTCCCCAAGGGGCAGGGCTGGTGCCTGGCAGGTGGTGCTGGCAGCACGACATCCTCTTCTCCAAGCTGCTGTTTGCAGCCACTTCCCACCTCACAGCAAGGTCCCACCCAGCAGCACAGTGGGTCTCCCACCCCACATGAGGAGGGTCCCCCCAGGGCATCCTTGTGCTGTTGGTGAGCGCTGGCACTGGCGTCTGAAGCTCAGCTGGTGGCGGTGGCACAGCCAGCCCTTCCTGCTCCCGGGTGAGCCCCGGCTGGGGGCGAGGATCAGCGCCAGCCCTCGCCGGGGAATGAATGGGGACACAAACAGAGCCGCTACTGTTGGGGCAGCCCGAGGCCCGCACTCCGCCTCAGCTTCTCTGGAGATGGGGGGGTGCCCTGTCACCCTGCTCTCTGGAAAGGCAAGCAGTCTCCCCCGACATCTTCTCTTTGCAGCTAAGAACTGACCCAGCCCCCTGGAGAAGCACAGGGATAAATCCTGGTTGTGATCCTGTTGGGTCCCGTGATATTACAAGCCAAGAGAAATGTCCTCATTATTTCCAGAATATTGAAGTCTAATAAATCCTGTCCTGCCTTATAGGATTTATTTTTCTGTTCATTGCTAGGAGACTCAGTCCCGTGTAATCCTATTGCTGCTCCAGGAGGTGGGGAGAGGCTTTCTGAAGCACGGACCTGGCAGGGCTGTGGGCAGGAGCAGGCAGCCCTGCGTGGAGCTGTTGGTGCCTGCAAACATCCCAGTGCCAGCCCCTTTCCCAATATGTCCTGCTGTCCCAGAGCTGTGCCAGGCCTGGCACGGGCTCACCAAACCCAATCTCATCTGATGGTCGCGGCACGGCTGGGCCAACGGGATGTTAATCAGCAATTAGCCAATTAATAGGGCATGGCACAGCACAGCCTGCTCCCTCGGCCCCATGCATGTCTGCCATGCTCCCCCAAACCCCACTTTAAAGGCCTCTGACACCTTCTCACACCAGAACCAGCAGGAAAAGCTGCGAAAAGCCAGGAGAAGCCGGGCTGGGCACAGCCAGGGCCCTGCAGCCTCAGCAGCCGCCTGCCCCATGCAGAGCCAGCCGTGCCTGGCTCGTCATACACCAGGGACCCTCCAGAAGACAATGACAGACACATGAATATGGCTGGAAATTTTGCCACTGAAGAGTTTTCCATAGCAACCGTTGCTGGGGCAACCTGCATCCCAAGCAGCATCCACCCCAAAACACCCAGCCCCGTGTCCACCGGAGCTGGCAAAGAACTGTGGCTTGGGACTGGTGAGACCCTCACCGTACCCCACCACCAGCGGCACAGGGATGCTCAGGCAGCGCCAGCCCAGCTCGGAGCATCCCCAGTGCCACAGGGCCCCTGGAATGCTCCACTTTTGATCTTCTCTTTGGCATTTCGTTTCCTCAGAGGAGGGAGAAGCCAAAGCGAGACCTGTTGGTGCTTGTCGCCCCCCGGGCGCTTGGCTGGGGAAGCAGGGGTGTGCAGGAGCCGTTGCCAGCTCAGGGTGCTCAGCAGATGCAAGCAGTGATTTTGGCTCCAACAGACCAAAAATGGGATCGAGTTCAACAGGGAACACTTTGATCTGAGCATCAGCATAGGGACAGGGAAAAATGAAATCCCCGCTGCTTTTAAGTCCAAAAGCAGGGAGCTTGCGGCCCCTCAGCACCTGCCTGAAGCCATATGGTGGAAGTTCACCCTGGGGACACCCCAGGGATCCCAGGAGCCCCTCTCTGCTGGCTGGGTGGGCCCACGTGAGGCTCAGGGTCTCCAAACACACCGTGGCCTCATGGGATCGGCTGCATCGGTGGGAGAGGGGCTGGGGAGCTTGGAGCCCACCCCAAGGGCGCCCACAGCACTCAGTCCCTGCGCTGTCACCACTGTCACCAACAAGAGGAAACCACAACCCCCCGTGCCGGGGCAGCTGCGGTTTGCGGGTGCGACCGCAGTCTCTGCCTCCGGATATCTGCCAACCTCGGCTGTGCCTCAGTGTCCCTTTCTGCCAGCCACGAGCAGGGAAAGCAGCCTCTGACAGGGGAGAGTGGTGATGGCTCTGGGGGAGTGGAACAAGCCCTGCTTTTTGGGGAAGGGCACGTGTTTGCAGTCCGGCCTCTACGCTGCCCCTGCCCGCTGATGGCCCGTGGCCCAAAGGTAACCCCTGGGGGTGAGAGGAAATGCCATCGAGGGGACTGTGGCCGGAAGGCACGGGCAGGGCCAGGGGCACATTCCTTGCCTGCCCCCGCACGCACCGCCCGATCCCTGCCCGTGGCTCTCACGCAGGGCCCCTCGGCACCCACTCGCCCATGTGCCCACACAGCTCACACGTGTGCGTCCCACAGCTCCCCGGGAGCCCCACAGCCCTCCCCCCCTGCTCTCAGCTCTGTGGGGGTGATGGCAGGGGCTGTGGCACAGCACGTGGCTGTGCCAGGTCCAGGCTCACCAGCTGTTGGGGTGCCCATGGACCCTATGGGTGGGCTGTTGGAACAGGCCAGGTGGGCAGCCACGGTGTGCCACGTTGTGCCATGGTTCTACATGTGCCACGGTGTGCCACGGTGTGCCATGTGTGCCATGGTTCTACATGTGCCACGTTGTGCCATGGTTCTACATGTGCCACAGTGTGCCACGGTGTGCCATGTGTGCTCTGCCATGTGGGCCAGTGCACCTACACCCGCCCATTACCTGCCCCTTACATCCCCCTGCCACTGCTCACCCTGCCCATTGCACACCCCAGAACGCCCCAGTTACACTCCTGTCACCCTCTGTTGCACACCCATTGCACACCCATTACACCTTAATGCCCCTTGCTCACTACACACCCACTGCACAGCCTTTGCCCTTCATTTGCACACCCATTTGTAGCACACCTATTGCAGGCCCGTTGCACACCCGTTACACACCCCCTGCTCGTTGCACTCTCGCTGCCCTTCACCGCACACCTAGCACCTTCCTTTACACGCCCGTTCCATGCCCTTTACACACACATTGGCCTTTACACACACATTGCGCACTACACACACATTGCACTTTACACACCTGTCCCACGCCCTTTACACACACATGGCACGCCCTTTACACACCCCTTGCACTTTACACACCCCTTGCACTTTACACACCCGTTGCACACTCGCCCCGCCCCCTCGGCCCCGCCCCGCCCCCTCCGGGCCCCGCCCCTGCTCGGGCCCCGCCCCCGGGGGCGCAGCCAATGGGCGCGGGCGGGGCCGGGCCGGGCGCGCGCGGCGCTATAACGAACGCTCCGTGTGGCGCCGCCGCCCGCGCGCCCCGGACCGGCCCCGGCCCCGCTCCCCGCCCGGCCCCCGCCGCGGCCGGCCCGGCCCGGCCCGGCCCCGCGGGAAGATGAACTACCTGGTGAGCGGGGAGCGGGACGGGGGGGACACACGGGGACGTGCGCGGGGACAAGGCGGGACGCGGCGGAACGGCTGGCGGGGGGCCCCGCCGGGGAGGAGAAGGAGGAGGAGGAGAAGGAGGAGGAGGAGGAAGAGGGGATGGGGGAGGAAGGCCACAGTCCCCCCACCACGGGCAGGGCCCCCTCGGTGCGGCTGATCTCGCTGGCGTGACCTTGGCCGAGCCCCGCCGCACCGGGGCGGTCAGGCCTTGCCCGCCCTCCTTCGCTCCCGGCGGGTCCCGGCGCTGCGGGACCCGCGGGGGCCCCACCGGGGCCAGGGGCCTCTCCGGGCCTCCTCCTCCCGCCCCGCCGGGCAGGGGGGCAGTGGCGGCGGGCAGGGCCCGGACAGAGCCGCGGAGAGCCGGGGGTCGGGCCCCGCCGTCCCGGGCGGGCCGCAGCCCCTCCCGCGGCCCCGGCAGCGCTGGCAGGTGCCGCCCCGGCCCGGGCCGGGCACCCCGCGGGGCCGGAGGGGCCCAGGCCCGGCGGCGGGAGCCGTGGGATGGCCACGGACACGGCTGACTCACCGCCCCGGCACTTCCTCCCCGGCGGCGGAGGGAAGGGGCGGGAGAGGCAGAGGAGGCCCCCCGAAACCGGGGAGGAGGAAGGGCCCGGCCCCTTCCCAGCACCACCTCTGGGAAAGGGTGGGTTGAGCTCCAGCGGGGAATCCCTCGGCGGCTGGAGCGGGCAGATCCAGCTGGCGGGAGGCGCTGGGCGAAGCCCCCGGCCCGCGGGGCTCGGTGCCGGCGCGGAGCCGCCGGGATGACGCCCCCGCGGCCGGCGGGGCCCGGCTCACCGCCCCGGCGCGGGGCTCTCTTCCAGAACGTGCTGGCCAAGGCGCTGTACGACAACGTGGCCGAGTCCCCGGACGAGCTCTCCTTCCGCAAGGGCGACATCATGACGGTGCTGGAGCGCAACACGCAGGGGCTGGACGGCTGGTGGCTCTGCTCGCTCCACGGCCGGCAGGGCATCGTCCCCGGGAACCGCCTCAAGATCCTGGTGGGGATGTACGACAAGAAGCAGCAGCAGCAGCAGCAAGCGCCCGGCCCGGCGCAGGGGCAGGCTCCGCCGCAGCCCTCGGTGCCCCAGCCAGCTCTGCCGTACCACCACCAAGGGGGATACACCCCTCTGTCGCCCGCCTCGCAGTACACACCCATGCACCCTGCTTATGCCCCCCAAGGGGACAACGTCTACCTGATGCCGGTCCCCAGCAAGGGACAGCAGAGTCTGTACCCGGGCTCGGCACCCACCGGACAGTTTCCTCCTGCCCCGGCTAAGCAGCCACCCACCTTCCCGAAGCAGGTACCTCCCCACACCTTCTCCAGCCCCGGCCAGGAGATCTACCAGGTGCCCCCCTCCCTGGGCCCGGCAGCAGAGGCGTACCCCGGGGGCTCTGCCAGTCCTCCCCAGGATGTCTACCAGGTTCCTCCCTCAGCTGGTCAGGCTCAAGAGATCTACCAGGTGCCCCCATCGCTGGACATGAGGAGCTGGGAAGGGCACAAGCCCCAGGGAAAGGTAGGACGGGGAGACTGGAGTGGGGAGCATGTTATAGTTGTGGGGTGCTCTGTGGTCCACGGGTGTGAGTGGGTGGCAGGGCTTGGGCTTATCAGCCCACCAGTGTCTCTTGGGGCAGGCAGCCCTCGTGCCCATTGCTGGAGTTGTGTGAGCATCCTTCCCTGCACTGCTGGCAGGAGGGGGGCACTGAGGGAGTCTCTGCAGTGGCGGTGGTGCCCTGGTTGACCTGGGCCACCCCGCTTGGCGCTGGCACAGCATTTGGCACTTGGGTCCTCGTGGTCTCTTGTGTAGGCTCTGCCATAGTCACCCAGGGCATGGCAGCATGTCTGGTGTGGGTGCAGGGTGCTGATAACGCCAGAGCTCCTTTGGCCAGGTTCTGTAGCTGTGGTTGGTACCCAACACAGTGCTGTGAGGTTTCATTCCTGCTGGGAGCGCAGGCAGGAGCAGGCAGCGGGTGCCAGCATGTCCGGGCTGTGCCAGGGAGCCTGCCAGTGCTTGCTGGATTTGCTGGTGAGGCAGGGCTGAGCCACCAGCCTGTCCCCAGCATGGAGCCTAACGGCTCCATCCCCAACACCAGGCTCCTCCTGGCTCTGCCCCTTCCCTGGCACGTCATCCCAGGGAAGAGGAGCGAGGTGCTTTCAGCATCGCGTTTTCTGGGAAGGCTACCTGACTCACACCCCTGGCACGTAGCCAGTGAGGAGAGGGAACCGCCAGTCACACCCAGGGCACGAGGAGCATCCTAAAACTGAGAGCCAGCCTGGCACCTCAGCCCTTCTTAGCACCATTTGGGCCGGGTGCCATGACCCTCTGGGTTTGGTTATTTGCCGCACTCGTGTCGCCGTGGAACGACCGATTCGGGCGTGAAGCCGCGGGCAGGGATTTCCAGGCATCGGCAGGTCCCTGCCCACGGCTCGGTGCCCGAATGGGCTGTTCCGTGCCGCTCTCGGCGGCCGTGCCGGCTGGGCTTTGTCTCCGTTGGAGGCTCCATCGCCGCTATAAATAACCGGTGATATCATCCGGTGGCGGCAGCCGCGCTCGCCCGGCCGGGGAGCGCCCTCCCGTGGGCAGCGCCGCGCGCGGAACGCGGCCCGTCCCCTCCGCAGCCCCGCGCTGGGTCTGGGGGGTGATGCAGGGAGGGGGGTGCTCGGCACGGCCCACAGCTCTTCTTCTCTCTTTGTCCAGGTGCTGGTGCCCACCCGCGTGGGGCAGATGTATTTGTATGACTCCCCCAAGGGCGAGCAGGTGGAGTATGATTTCCCTCGCCACCTCATCTCCGCGGGCTCCCAGGAGATCTACGACGTGCCACCTGTCCGAGGGGGCGTCCCGAACCAGTTCAGCCAGGAGGTGAGGCTGCTTGTGGGGTCGAGGGGATAGCTCTGGTTCCATCCTCTAGAATGGGAGATGGCCTGGCACAGCCTGGGATCCGAAACTGGGCAAATTGTACCCAAAACTGTGCACTTTATGAACCTCGGGGCTGCTTCTGGGCACCTCCATCCTTCCCAGCTGGTCCCCGTGCCATCTCTGATATTTTATCCTGTGTCCCCTCTCCAGGTCTATGACACCCCACCCATGGCAGTGAAGGGTCCCAATGGGCAGGACCCAGGGCAGGAGATCTACGATGTGCCCCCCAGCGTGGAGAAGAACCTGCCCCAAACTGTAAGTGCTGCTGGGAAGCTCCCAGCTTCTGTATAAGAAAGACAGATTTTTACAGAGAAAACAATAATTCACTCTGCCAGGGATCAGTCTCCCCAGAGATGTGGTGGTGTCCCTGGCACTGGAGGCTTTCAGGATACCAGGAGACAGGATGCTAGATGTTCACATCCAGGGGATGAGTTTGATGTTTTGAGGTCCCTTCCGACCTGGGCTGCTCTGGGATGTTGTGACTTCTGTCCCAAAAGGCAGGGGATCCCCTGGGGTGCACGGCTCCATCCTGGTGCCCACCCGGTGCCATCTGGCTCTTGTGTGCCCCACAGCATAGGGCAGCCCATCTGCACCTCCATGCTGAGCCAGGCCAGCCCTCCTGGCAGTGCTGACACTGCCTGCTGCTCTGCCCTCACAGGTGTACGACGTCCCCCCCTCGGTCAGCAAGGACGTGCCGGATGGCCCGGCACGGGAGGAGACCTACGATGTGCCCCCCGCCTTCGCCAAGCAGAAAACCTTCGACCCCTCCCGCCACCCCCTCGTCCTGGCCCAGCAGGAGCCCTACTTGCCAGAGGACGTCTACGACGTGCCACCGGCGGCTGGGAAGGGTGCTCCTGAGCAGCCACTCTCTCATGAGATCTACGACGTGCCCCCCAGCCTCAAGAAGCTGGGGGGATCCACCTTCCCTTCCCAGGAGGTGTACGACGTGCCCCGGGACCTGCACGCCCCGGGTAAGGGCTCCGTGGACACGGAGGGCGAGTACATCTACGATGTCCCGCCGCAAGTGGACCGCGAGCCCAAGGGCGCCGACGCCAAGCGCCTCTCGGCCTCCAGCACGGGCAGCACCCGCAGCAACATCTCCACGTCCTCACTGGATGTAATACCCGTGAAGGAACCGGCCAAGGGAGCCGGCAAGGAGTTCTCCCTGGACTTGGATGCCGCTATGGAGACACTGGCCAAGCTCCAGCACGGCGTCAGCAGCGCCGTCTCCTACCTCATGTCCTTTATCGGCACCAACTGGCGCAGCCCCGAGCACATGGAGGCCAACGCCGCCAGCATCCGCAGCGCGGCCGAGGGCGTCCGGACGGCCCTCCGGGACCTGCTGGAGTTTGCCCGGGGGGCAGTGGGCAACGCTGCCCAGGCCTCCGACCGCTCCCTGTACACCAAGCTGAGCAAGCAGCTGCAGAAGATGGAGGAGGTCTACCAGGCCCTGGCACGGCACGGCCAAGCGCTGGACGCTTGCCACTGGGCCCCCAGTGCGCTGGCCAGCAGCAAGCCGGGCACAGATGACTTGGAGCACTTCATCATGCACTCACGTGGTGTCCCCGATGACACCAAGCAGTTGGCTTCCTTCCTGCATGGCAATGCCTCCCTGCTCTTCAAACGGACAAAGCCGGCGGCGGAGAGCGGTGGCCATGGGCCCCCTCACCCCTCCGACAAAGCCAGCAGCATCCAGTCACGGCCCCTGCCCTCCCCACCCAAGCTGCTGGCCCAGGAGTCGCCCGACGGGCCCTATGAGAACAGTGAGAGCGGCTGGATGGAGGATTACGACTACGTCCATCTCCAGGTGGGCACGGGCGGGGGGGCCGCTCCCCGCAGGGAGCGTTTGTGCCAGTGCCGCCCCGGCACAGGGGGATTAGGCAGCTCTGCTTCTGCCACACACCTCTTGCTCTTATCCTCCAACTTGAGGGTTGTGGGCACCAGGGGTGTCCCGGGGCAGGTGGGAACTTGCTCTGGCAAGGCTGATGTTGCTGACCCCTTCCATGTCATGCCCCTGCAGGGCAAGGAGGAGTTTGAGAAGACCCAGAAGGAGCTGCTGGAGAAAGGCAACATCATCCGGCAGAGCAAGGACCAGCTGGAGCACCAGCAGGTAAGGGTGCCAGGGCAGGCAAGTGGGCACTGCTGGGCACAGGGCTCAGAGCAGGCAGGGCCCCAGGTCCCACTTCCCTCATAACCTCTGCTGCCAGTCAAACCACAGCCCTCTTCCCTGCCTGTCCCAGTGGTGGGTTTTGCTTTGCCTTCCATAGCATACCAGTGCTGTGCCAATGGAGAGGGGCACAGTCACCTTGCTTCTGGGGAGGGGTGTGGTATAGTTGTCCTGGGGCTGGCACTGTCCCTGGCTCTATTCCCGGGGGCTGCTGGCCATGGCCACCCATGCTGGTGGCTCCGGGGAGAGGGAGCAGGTGCTGACTCAGTGACCACCCTGGCTCACGCTCATCCCTCCCGCAGCTGAAGCAGTTCGAGCGGCTGGAGCAGGAGGTGTCGCGTCCCATCGACAACGACCTGTCCAACTGGAGCCCCTCGCAGCACTACGGCCCGGCACGGGGCAGCGGGGCCCTGTGTCCTGCCGACCGCCAGCTCCTCCTCTTCTACCTGGAGCAGTGCGAGGCCAACCTCACCACGCTCACCAACGCTGTCGACGCCTTCTTCACCGCCGTCAGCACCAACCAGCCCCCCAAGATCTTCGTGGCCCACAGCAAGTTCGTCATCCTCAGCGCCCACAAGCTCGTCTTCATCGGGGACACGCTGTCCCGCCAGGCCAAGGCACAGGACGTCCAACACAAGGTGATGCACTACAGCAACCTCCTCTGTGAGATGCTCAAGGAGATCGTGGCGACCACCAAGGCGGCTGCCCTCCACTACCCTTCTCCTGCCGCGTCCAAGGACATGGTGGAGCGTGTCAAGGAACTCACCAACAGCACACAGCAGTTCAGGATGGTGCTGGGCCAGCTGGCAGCCATGTGACGGCCTCAGGGCCACCGTCCCCTCTCTCTGACCCCCACCCCTCCCCAGACGTGTGTCCCCCTCCATGGGAGTCCTCTCCACCCGGTGTAAGCGGACATGTACATAGAGACTCATGCACACCGGGGGGCTGGGGCTCCACGGGGAGGGGGTGACGGGCTGCAGCCATCATCTCCCTTCTTCTTCTGCCCTCTGGCCAGAGGCCAGGAATGGTTTCAGAGCCGTGCCCATAACGAAGCAAAGCTGGGAGGTGCATCTGTGTCCAGTCCTTCCCCGCTGTCCTCTCTCCATACAAAACCGGCAGCCAGTCCTGGTGTGGAGGACATGGGGTCGTGTCCCTGTTGAGACAAGGATTGCCTGGCAGTTTGAGGTGTTGCTGTGGCTGCCCCGTTCTCAGGGGGACGCCAGAGCCACTCTACAGTGGCCAGCAGATTCTAATGGTGTGGAAGCCATCCCTGTGGTGGTGGGACAGTGTGACACAGGTTGTACTGTCTCCCTGTGTGCTGGAGGCTGGGGATAGGGGTCCCCAGGGGGGTAGGGGATGGTGGGGAGCTGCTGGGGCAGGAAGAGGCTAACCTGTGCGTGCTCACGTCTCGGGGTGTGATACAGCACCAGCTGTAACCGAAACGCAAACTGAAATTGGTGCCTTTTGAACACAGGGGAAGCTTCCGCTGGTTCCCGGAGCTACCGCGTGGCAGCCCCCTCCAAAACTTGGCCCCAAGCCCCCAGCAGCATAAAGATTTGCCTACAAACCCCCTCCATCTCCTGGGTGTCTGCATGTGCCTGCTGAGGTGAGGGAGATCCCCTGGGGCAGGGCTGGGGGGATCCTGTCCCCCTCAAAGATCTCACAGCCAACAGAGACTGCTGGTGCTCAGAGGTTTAATGGGGCATGTGAGGGG
>NW_020956560.1:188945-194105 GCF_003031625.1 Empidonax traillii
CCACCCATCCCACGGTGGGGACAAGGACACGGCGCTCAGGGGTGGCAGCGTTTATTGGTGTTGATGGGCGGCTCAGTTGGCCTCCAGGATGGAGTCGATCCAGTCGCGGAGCATGGTGACACGGGCGTAGACGCCGGGCGTCTGCGGGTCGCAGGTGCTGCTGCCCCAGGACACGATGCCCACCAGGGTCCAGGCGCCGTCCTTCTGGCACACCAGCGGGCCGCCAGAGTCGCCCTGCACGGGGCACGGGGTGAGCACCGGGGAGGGGGCCGGGGGGCAGGGGCAGAGGGGAGGCCGCGGGCACCTACCATGCAGGAGGAGGCTCCGTCGGCGCCGGCACAGACCATCACGTCGCGGATGCGGAAGCCCCAGAACTCCTTGCACTGGGCGTTGGTGAGCAGGGGCAGAGCCACCTGCTGCAGCACGGACGGCGTCTGCGAGTCTGCGGGAACGGGGGCGTCAGCACCGCCACCCGAGAGCCATGGGGACAAGGACGGGCATTGGGACGGGGGCGGAGGGGCTGACGGGATGGGTCAGGGTTGGGGATTGGTACTGGGCATGAGGAAGGGGCCAGGGCTGAGGATGGGCATAGGGATGGGGATGAAGGCAGTGAGCGGGACGAGAAGGTGCCGTACCACTGGAGTCAGTGAGCCCCCAGCCGGTGGTGACGCAGGTCATGCCCCCCGGGAACTCGTCGGTGGCCTTGGGCAGGCAGACGGGGGACACGCGGTCCGAGAACTGCGCTGGGGTGGCCAGTTTGATCAGGGTGATGTCGTCGCGGATGGTCAGCATGTTGAACTTGGGGTTCTTGAAGACCTGCAGCAAACAGCACCGCTCCCAGCGCCCGCACCGCCCACCAGGCTGCCAGGCACTGGGCACCCCTCGGGGACCCGTGGGGACACCGGGGAATGGTCCTGTGGCTCCCGTGCTGGCAGGGTGCCGGAGGTGCAGAGCCCAGCCCCTGGGACACCGGAGAGCAGGGACACCCCATGCCACATCACCTGCAGGGACGAAGGAGACCCTGGGGGCCTCACCCCCATCCCTTGGGGCTCCTGGGGCACCCTGGCAACCCAGGCTGAAGGATGAGGGGAGCAGGGACACCCTGGGGGATTGTAGCCCAGGCATGTGGGGCACCACGGATATCCCAGGGAAGGCTGACCCTCAGGAAAAGGGCAACCAGGGACTCCTTGGGGACCCAAACCCCAGGACAAGGGGGACACGGACACATCCCCTCCCTTGCTCCCTGTGGTGGCCCAGCAGGCACACAGCCCCCACCCTGGCGGTACCTTCTCGATGGTCAGCTTCTGCTGAGCAGGGCTGGGGTCCTTCTGGTCATAGGCACCCACCACCACGGTGTCGGTTTTCCTGGGTATGGGCAGGCCCTGAGCACAGGCCACCGGCACGGGCAGGGGGCAGCTCTCGCAGCCCCCGTGTCCGTGCCCAGCCCCGCGCCGCCGGCAGCAGGGCCGGTGCCTACCTGACGCCGCAGTGGGCAGCGGTGACCACCCAGTTCTCGCTGATCAGGGACCCGCCGCAGAAGTGGAAGCCACCGTAGCGCTGCCGGGGAGAGCTCCGTCAGCACCCGGCACCGCCGGCACCGCTGGCACCGCCAACAGGGCTCTGTGCCCGGCCCCCCCTCGGCACCCACCCTGGCCCTGGCCCAGCTCTCACCTGCAGGGACACCTGCCACGGCCAGGACCCCGGCACTGCCGGCTCCCCGTTGACGATGCGGTTGTAGCCACGGATGACGGGGGTGATGGCGGGCACGCCGCAGTCTGCGGGGCACAGGCGGCCGTGGGACGGCGGCTCCGGCCGCTCTGGCCCCGCGTCCCTCCCCACCGCTGCCACCCCACCGAGCCCCAAGCCCGCCCCGCCAACCCCCACGGCCCCACGCACCCTCAGGGAGGGCAGCACGGGCAAAGCCCGCCAGCGCCAGGCAGCTCAGCAGCCACAGCAGAGCCATTGTCACTCGGGAGGGTGGACCCTGCCTGGCTCCTGGTGCCTCTTATACCCACCCCGGGCACGTCCCCGAGCTGCTGGCCTTGCCACCGCAGCCTTGGGAGATAGGGCTGCACCTGGTACGGTGCCACCAGCAGATTGCCAGCCCTGGAACCATCTCGTCACCCAACTCTTTGATGTCCCAGGGGCCTAGCCCTGTGAATGAGCAGGGACCCTGTGACCCTGCCTGAGTGGCAGCTGGGAAGGGCTCTGCCCACCTCACCCCAGGTGAACTCCATGGTCCTTCCCAACTCCACCATTCCATGACAGCCTATCCTGGCAGCCCAGAAAGCCAAGTGTATCCTGGGCTGCATCCCCAGCAGTGTGAGCAGCAGGTCAAGGGAGGGGATTCTGCCCCTCTGCTCAGGAGAAGCAGGAAATGGTTTCAAACTGACAAAGGGCAGAGTTGGAATAGAGATTAGGAAGAATCTCCACCATGAGGGTGGTGAGGCCCTGGCACAGGTTGCTCAGGGAAACTGTGGCTGCCCCATCCCTGGAAGTGTCCAAGGCCAGGTTGGATGGAGCTTTGAGCAACCTGGTCTAGTGGAAGGTATCTCTGCCCATGGCAGGGGAACTGGAACAAGATGAACTTTAAGATCCTGTTCCACCCAAACCATTCTGTGATTTCGTGATAAGGGCCCAGGCTGACACGGACTCATTTTGGCCCCAGAGCTGCAATTCCCACATGCTTTTCATAGCCTATTTCTACCAACACTTGCTTCACTGCTCTGATATTCCTGTGGGCCCACAATTCCCATTTGTTCCTATTATAGTGGATGTCTGGGCTCAGTTTTGTCATTCCTCTCAACAGGAATCTTTCTTCTTCCAGCTCCCTCTTTCACACTAGATTAACAAAATAAAAAAGAAAAAAAAGGTAGCAGAGCCTTTACAGACAAGTTGGCCTGGGAGAACCTTTCCAACCATAACCACTTTACTATGATTCTGTGACCAAGTGAGAACTCAACCCATGCAGCGGAGCAAGGACATTTTTAAGGCAGAACTCGAACCATGTGCTGCCCAACAGCCACACCAAGGACACTGGCTCCAGGTGCCGCGCTCCCAGGCCACATCCTGGCACCGTACCAGGTGCAGCCCTATCTCCCAAGGCTGCGGTGGCAAGGCCAGCAGCTCGGGGACGTGCCCGGGGTGGGTATAAGAGGCGCCAGGAGCCAGGCAGGGTCCACCCTCCCGAGTGACAATGGCTCTGCTGTGGCTGCTGAGCTGCCTGGCGCTGGCGGGCTTTGCCCGTGCCGCCCTCCCTGAGGGTGCGTGGGGCCGTGGGGGTTGGCGGGGCGGGCTTGGGGCTCGGTGGGGTGGCAGCGGTGGGGAGGGACGCGGGGCCAGAGCAGCCGGAGCCGCCGTCCCACGGCCGCCTGTGCCCCACAGACTGCGGCGTGCCCGCCATCACCCCCGTCATCCGTGGCTACAACCGCATTGTCAACGGGGAGCCGGCAGTGCCGGGGTCCTGGCCGTGGCAGGTGTCCCTGCAGGTGAGAGCTGGGCCAGGGCCGGGGTGGGTGCCGAGGGGGGGCCGGGCACAGAGCCCTGTTGGCGGTGCCAGCGGTGCCGGGTGCTGACGGAGCTCTCCCCGGCAGCGCTACGGTGGCTTCCACTTCTGCGGCGGGTCCCTGATCAGCGAGAACTGGGTGGTCACCGCTGCCCACTGCGGCGTCAGGTAGGCACCGGCCCTGCTGCCGGCGGCGCGGGGCTGGGCACGGACACGGGGGCTGCGAGAGCTGCCCCCTGCCCGTGCCGGTGGCCTGTGCTCAGGGCCTGCCCATACCCAGGAAAACCGACACCGTGGTGGTGGGTGCCTATGACCAGAAGGACCCCAGCCCTGCTCAGCAGAAGCTGACCATCGAGAAGGTACCGCCAGGGTGGGGGCTGTGTGCCTGCTGGGCCACCACAGGGAGCAAGGGAGGGGATGTGTCCGTGTCCCCCTTGTCCTGGGGGTTGGGTCCCCAAGGAGTCCCTGGTTGCCCTTTTCCTGAGGGTCAGGCTTCCCTGGGATATCCATGGTGCCCCACATGCCTGGCCAAAGATCCCCTGGGGTGTCCCTGCTCCCCTCATCCTTCAGGCTGGGTTGCCAGGGTGCCCCAGGAGCCCCAAGGGATGGGGGTGAGGCCCCCAGGGTCTCCTTCGTCCCTGCAGGTGATGTGGCATGGGGTGTCCCTGCTCTCCGGTGTCCCAGGGGCTGGGCTCTGCACCTCCGGCACCCTGCCAGCACGGGAGCCACAGGACCATTCCCCGGTGTCCCCACGGGTCCCCGAGGGGTGCCCAGTGCCTGGCAGCCTGGTGGGCGGTGCGGGCGCTGGGAGCGGTGCTGTTTGCTGCAGGTCTTCAAGAACCCCAAGTTCAACATGCTGACCATCCGCGACGACATCACCCTGATCAAACTGGCCACCCCAGCGCAGTTCTCGGACCGCGTGTCCCCCGTCTGCCTGCCCAAGGCCACTGACGAGTTCCCGGGGGGCATGACCTGCGTCACCACCGGCTGGGGGCTCACTGACTCCAGTGGTACGGCACCTTCTCGTCCCGCTTGCTGCCTTCATCCCCATCCCTATGCCCATCCTCAGCCCTGGCCCCTTCCTCATGCCCAGTACCAATCCCCAACCCTGACCGATCCCGTCAGCCCCTCCGCCCCCATCCCGATGCCCGTCCTTGTCCCCATGGCTCTTGGGTGGCGGTGCTGACACCCCCGTTCCCGCAGACTCGCAGACGCCGTCCGTGCTGCAGCAGGTGGCTCTGCCCCTGCTCACCAACGCCCAGTGCAAGGAGTTCTGGGGCTTCCGCATCCGCGACGTGATGGTCTGTGCCGGCGCCGACGGAGCCTCCTCCTGCATGGTAGGTGCCCGCGGCCTCCCCTCTGCCCCTGCCCCCCGGCCCCCTCCCCGGTGCTCACCCCGTGCCCCGTGCAGGGCGACTCTGGCGGCCCGCTGGTGTGCCAGAAGGACGGCGCCTGGACCCTGGTGGGCATCGTGTCCTGGGGCAGCAGCACCTGCGACCCGCAGACGCCCGGCGTCTACGCCCGTGTCACCATGCTCCGCGACTGGATCGACTCCATCCTGGAGGCCAACTGAGCCGCCCATCAACACCAATAAACGCTGCCACCCCTGAGCGCCGTGTCCTTGTCCCCACCGTGGGATGGGTGGGAGTGGGGCG
>NW_020956561.1:0-2817 GCF_003031625.1 Empidonax traillii
TTTCTGTTGCATCTAGGTTTTTAAGACCTAGTCCATTTCCCTAATGACCTGGATCATGAATCTGAAATCTAGGGGCAAATTTGTTATGAGTAATTTATTTTCTGTTCTTTAAAAACATTGTTTTAAATATTGAATTAAAAAAAACCCTCAACAAAAGAAAATGTACAAAGAAACTAATTTCCCATGGCCATATAGAAGAGTCCTACCATTTTACAATGTGAAGGTAGGGGGATGAAACTGCCTTTGGAAAGGAAGACTGTAGATAAAACCCCTAAAGTTTAATCACAATTTTGCTAAGTATTTTATACTTAAATTTTTGAGGTACCTGTAACTAAAATAAATCAATTGAAGAAAACCCTACTGACATGATAGTTACATATATATAACTTTTTAAGGTTTGCTGTAAAAGAAGCAGGATGTGAGAGAATTTTTTGATATTTTGCTAGTGTCCTGGTTACAGAGAAAGGGAGTGCAGTTTTTAGGGCTGTTATTTATCCTGGTATTAGTTTCTTGTGCGAAGACTCTCAAATGTTTAGTCAAATTTAAGGTTCAAAGCAAAACCATATTTCATTAAATCAGTGTAATTAGAAATAAGGAGACTACTATTTTAGTTCCTTTGTCGAACTTAAAAGTGAACTATCCAAAATGACAGTGGACTCTTTGAGGGTGAAGAAATATTAAATAACTAATTTTCAAATACAGATGTGAGTTCAATTAGTGCACAGAAATAGTTACATCTTAATAGCACACCTTAATAATCCTTTATTTTGGAGCTTATACAGGAAGCAATGTGAATGAGCTCTTTGACTCCTAGAAATCCCCAGGGAATAGTGCAGTCTGTTTACTCTTCTTACCAGGTCATACTAATTAGCCAGTTCACCCATGATGTTCCTAACTATGGACGGGATGTAGGTGCTGTACATGGAACATGCTCAGCAGGCAAACCAATTTAGCTCCTTTTATCCTGACATTGGTATGATTTAGAATTGGATGGGTTTAGTGCACTGGACTCCAAAGTCGAATTTTCAATAATTGTTTTTTTTCATGTGCTGGCTGTATCTGTACATCATTTTTCCACCTACACAAAATAGCTCATAGAAGCTCTAGCTCAATACACATCTCTGCATCTCAGTTATAAACCTACAAAGTTAAGGGTGCTGTAATTTCCAGTAAATACTGCCAGACCCTTATCTAAAGGGATGCAAGATATAACTCTTCTAATATTCTATTTGCCATTTTGTCCTAGAAATGAAAGAACTTTTATTAACAAGAAAGAATAAACTTAGAGTCCAGCCAACTGTATTAAATCAGGGTTTTTTTTCTTAAGTATTGCATGTTGCCAGCTACTCTGGCCTCATGAACATGGACTGAATCAGTAGCTGTAGCGTTGACAGGCATATGACTGCATGATAAGTCATGGTTTTTATAATATAATATTATCCATCTATAATGTATATAATATTCTATCTAAAATGGTTATAATATTCCATCTAGAATGGATATCTAATAACCCTTGCACTGATAGTTTGTTTTAATGTAGTCCAGTGGAAGATATAGTAAGGCATAGTGATGTAATTTTTGAGATATTAAATGAAGAATGTAAACCAGGTGTACTTCAGTTATCCACTTAGATTGACAGTTAATTCTCAACAGTTTCAGTGAGTGACTGCTTAGTGAGTGACTAAGAAATAACTTCTAAAAGGAAAATATCATTGCTACACATCAGACTGCTGTTTAATTTTAATGTCCTTTTACAGAAAGTCACTTTGTATTTAAGATGAGCACGTTTTCCCCTGTCATCAGGAGAGTCTGGTTTGTTTTGTTGTTTTTTTTATCTTAAGTACCTATCAATACAACAACATTACCTGAAAATACATTTTTCTTTCCTACTACCAGAAAAATGAAGTCTAAAAATATGGGCTTAGTTCCAAATAAGATATGTGGCAAAATATCAGTTACAAATAGTAGCCTGAAAAATATGTCAACTGCTGAATAATGATTTAATTCCTAGAAATGCTACTGTGAAATATTTTCATCGTAGGAATGTTATCACTTATGTCCAGTTTTGCTATGTTTGAAGCAGAAACAGGTTTTTGTTGACATTCCTGGAATCTGAATTTCATGGAATGATGTAGAGGTGTTATTAACGCTTTATACCCAAAAGAGATCCCATATGTGAAGTTCATTTGACATTGCTGTTAATATTTTCATCTTAATAGCTTTAATCAGGAATATACTCTCTGTCTATGAAGTTAAAATAGTTTAATTTAGCCATCCTGCTGGTTCTTCTACTGAGCTCATACTCTCTCCCCAAATGTCAGTGGGACCATCTTCTCCATCAGAAGTGAGGGATGTCCCAGCAAGCTCTTACTGCCCTCAGGCCTAAACTGGGAGATGTTTATTAGTGATGGTTTTATTCCCTTCCTATTAAGTCTTGGCAATTGCTTGAGATTATTTTTTTTTCTGTCCAGGCTGCTGCTGTCTGTCTGCTCCCAGCTGAGGTTTGTGCCTCCACAGCCTTATCCAGGGCCTCTTGTTTGCTCGATGATGAATTGTTTCCACAGAGGCAAAACAGGAAAGAGGAAAAAAAAGACAACAGAAAAGAGGAAAGAGAAAAGACAAGAGGAAAAACGAAAGAGAAAAGAAAGGAGAAAAGAGAAAAGAGAAGAAAAAAGAGGAAACAGAAAAGAAAAGAGGAAAGAGAAGAAGCAAGAGAAAAGAGAAGAAAAAAAAAAGGGACAAAAAAGAAAAAAAAGAGGAAAAAAAAGAGAAGAGAAAAGAGAAAAAAAAAAAACAAAAAAAGAGAAAAAAGAAAAG
>NW_020956561.1:7789-60083 GCF_003031625.1 Empidonax traillii
TAAGGGGCTCCGAAACCTACAAACCACCTCACTAGAAAGATGTTTTATGACCTTTTGTAGAATAAAAACATTAAAATTTAATTTTTTTCCCCATAAAAACCCAAACATTAGTGAGGTCTTAAGATACTTTCACGAACTAGATGTTCAAATAGGAATTCATCAGCATCAAGGCATACAAAGAATTGCTTTGTCAGAAGGTGGAAGACAGATTTTATAGAGTGCATTGTGACAACAATCATAATTATGACATGTAAATGGTGATAGAGCTAGATTATGTCATATTGGGTAACTTTAGTAATATCAGGTAAGATTATTAGATGCAAAATGGGTTACAATTGTGCCTTAAATATAGATATGTTGAGTTATAGATAAGTGGAGAAAGGTTCTCAAGGGAGTCAATTTGCCCATAGATGAATAGACACATATTTAAATTACTAATCTCTAATATTAGGCCACAAACATAATAAATTCTTATTACACTTAATACATTGCTTTAAATTCATATTAACTTTCTGATCTGCAAAGCACTGGTAAGATTCAACAGTTAAGCTTTATTTCTTTGGTTTCTTGTCTGGATTGTTTTGGTTTTTTTCAGAAACCTCAGCCTTAAAGGTTAGGCCTCCTCTGGTTTCAGTAGAGTTGTGTGATGCTAACGACTCTGAATTAATATTAATCTTAATTTTTTTTTTTAAAGATTACAAATTTTTTTGTGGATATTTCTCACATTGTTGCAGTTCTCCAGCAAATTGAGGCCAGTTAGCACTTCCAGTGGACAGATGTCTTTACTGAAAAATGATGACACTTTTGTCATCATTGTAGAGTTCTTCAGTCTCTCAGGTATTTTCTTAAAGTCTTTGGCTTTTTACTGATTCTCATGTCACCATTTTTCCTGTTCCTCCTGTGTTATAATAGAAAAATGACAAAGGCAAGTAAAGCAAGAAGATAAGGAAAGCTAAAAATCCCTATAAATTTAGGTATTTTGATATGTTGGCATATTAATTACACAAGAGTAAGGTTGGAAGGGATCACAGTGGGTCATCTGGTCCAACCTCCCTGCTCAAGAAAGGTCATCCTAGACCACATTGCACAGAATTGCGCCCAGACAGTTCTTGAATATATTCAGTGAGGGAGATTCTACAACCTCTCTGGGCAATCTGTTCCAGTGTGTGCTCAAACCCACAGTAAAAAAAGTTCTTCCTCATATTCAGGTGGAATTTCCTGAGCACCAGTTTCTGCCCATTGCCTCTTATCCTATTGCTTGGTAGCACTGAGAAGAGCCTGGCTGCATCCTCTGGACAGCCTCCCTTCAGATATTTGTATGACATTATAAGATCCCACCTCAGGCATCTCTCCTAGAGGTTGAACAGGCCCAGCTCCCTCATCTTGTACTCATCTGAGAGATGCTTCTGTCCCCTAATCGTCTTTGTAGTCCTCCACTGGACTTGCTGCAGGGCTCCATATCTCTCTTGTACCAGGGAGCCCAGAACTGGACACCGCATTCCAAATGCAACCTCATGAGGGCTGAATAGAGAGGCAGGACCATGTCCTTTGACTTACTGGCAGTGCTCTTCCTAATGCCCCCCAGATACCATTGGCTTTCCTGGCCACAAGGCCTTACAGCTGTCTTATAGACAACTTGTTGTCCACCAGGACCCTCACATTCTTCTCCACAGAGCTGCTTTCCAAAAGATCAGCCCCCAGCCTGTACTGGTGCCTGGGGTTATTCTTCCCTAGATGCAGGACTTTCCGCTTGCCTTTGTTGAATTTCACACAGTTCTTCTCGCCCATCTTTCCAACCTGTCAAGGTCCTTCTGAAGGGCTGCACAGCCCTCTGGGGTATTGACCACTCCTCCCAGCTTTGTGTGATCAGTGAACTTGCTGAGAAGGCATCTATGCCTTCATTCTAGTCACTGATGAATAAGTTAAATACTAAACATAGTAGTACATGTACTCCTAGTGACTGAGAACTTGGGCAATGGACTGTATTTGAATGATACTGCAGAGGTTTGGGGGGGAAAAGATTATAAATAGCATGTCTGTCACCAGAGAGCTGTATGAGAAAAGCCTTGAGGAATTTGATTCCTTTGGAGGCACTGCTCTGAAAGGCCTATAAGACACTCTTGCATTTCATCTGTAATATTGTGGTTATTTTCTGGTGGCTTACATGCTTTTATGCGATTTGCATGCCCCCACACTGTGCACCATCATGTGTATACAACACTAGGAGACACGTAAGATCGCACTGGATACAAGGCTCTACTAAATTAATCATAATAATAAATTCACAAATCTGTCACTACCTTTCAACTGAAGAAGTGACAGAGTATCTTGCTACAGTATTACTCATGTTGTAATTCACCACTTATTTTCTTTTGCATGTCACTGTATTTAGGAAGGAATATCCTCCCTAAGAGTGTTTAAAATATACAGCACTGCACCAGGAACTGTTCTCTATTAGGTGAGAAACAGCAGAATTGCTGTTACATTAACAGATGGGGTATATCTTTACAGCTATAAGTAAAAGAGGAAATTTTAACATAAAGACACAACTTTAAAGCTGAATACACTTGGATCAGCCTTTGTTACTGTCTCTATGGACTCCCTATCCAGAAGGACTTGTTCTGTAAAACCATTCCACTGTGTCTCTATAAATATTTTCTCAGTATTCTTGTCTCTTTGGAAGTCTTCAGAAAATTGGCCAACTGTAAAGAAACCATGTGAAATCCTGTTTGAGTTTTATTGTTGTTGTTGTTAGAGAGTTATAGAATTCAAAGGACAGCTAATAGGTATATGGAATTAGTTGCTAGGATTCAAGCACATAAAGCTTGCTTTGTAGGTGTGCTGATACTTCCCTGAGAAGAAATTTAAAGCAGTTTTTAATAGGTGTCTCCTTCTAAAATAGGTAATGCAAATACAGAAGTGTGTTACCATATTTTATATTGACTACCATTCACAGGCCTGTTAGCACTGGTATGGTATAAAAAAAAAAACAAACTAAGATATTTCATAATCTTTATACCTTTAATGTATGTGCTTTATTCTTTGCAGCTTACTTTTCTGTTAATAGTTGCTTATAGGCTATTCCTTTTTACCTCATTGTCATTTTTCCCCAAATTATCATATGCACTGCAAACAAATTCTCGTTCTCACACATTAGTTCACTTGCTGTTAGGTCCTGAGTTTAGTTTTAACTAGCATCCTATTCCAACTTGTTAAAACTCTTATCAAAACCTGGATACTGCAATGCACAGAGAACTGCCTGTTCAGCTACACTTGTCTCTGGGTAGTATAAAAAAGGGGTTAGGGCCACAGGCAACTTCATTATCGCATAGCTTCTGGGGTTACAGCTGGCTCCAAACTACTGCCCTCCTCACATTCATTTTGGCTAATCTAGCAGTACATTATGATTCTTATTATAAACTTTTCTAGCACTGTGGTTTTGGAGATAATTTTTGCTTGTCATGGATATTTTCTTTCTTTTCTCTTTACAATGCAAGAAAATGGAAATGCTTTCTTTAAAGGAGAAACTCGGCACTGCACCATTGTGAAAAGACTTTGAGGTCAGTGGCAAAGAACTGTGACCCTCTGACAGTGGCTGCAGATACTTGAAACCTTTTGCTCAGTCAAAACTTTTTTTCCACAGTGTACTGATTTTTCAGCTCTATGTGGCTGTTGAGGTAGGCTATGGTGAGGTATGCATCGGCCAGCTTTGAGAACAGTAGACTAAATCTCACTACAGATGGAGGCCAGTGGAGAGCTATTAATCAAATAGCCAATTAACCATCTCTCATTATATACAGGTTTCAACACCATGTGATATACATACCAGCTGTAATTATACAGGACTGATCACCTTTTGGGAAAAGTTCCACATAGCCACAGAAGTCTTAACACCCAGCCTTCCTCAACCGATGACATCTTATCATTCATCCTTCAGTGCAATGAATTTAGTAGAATTATTGATCTTAGAAAGACTCATCCACTTGAAATTAAAATTGAGTAGTTGAGATAATATGTATCTTGTTAAAAAGAAAATACAGAAGAAAATTTCGTGGCTTTTTTTTGCTTGTTTTTTAACCAAGTGGAAAACAAATTCTATTTATTTGCTAAATCCTACAAATGTAAATTCTACAAGTTTATCCTTAGAAACTTTTAGGGTTTTTTGTTATGAAATCAGTTTTCTAGTCAAAGGCACCCACATAAGAAGAAACAAGAGCATCATATGGGTAGCACTGATATAAGAAAAAAAAGAAATATAAGTCTTGGAGAAATGAAAATTAAAATAAGAGGGGACCATGGAGAGCGTAAAATAAAAAGGATTTATCACTACGAGTAAAATAAGAGAAAATCTGAACTGCCCTGCAGCCAAGGAAACAATTTTACTTGCCTGTTTCATCTTTGGAAAATAAGTGGTAAGAAGACCAAAGAGACCATCTGTAAGTATTCTACTCTAGGGAAGGAGCTCTAAGTTCTGCCTTGGGCTTCATAAGATCTGTCTACCAAAGGTAGTACAAGGGATGCTGTGAATCAGCAATCCTTCTCTGCAAACTTTTTGCCCAAATGTTATGTTTAGCTTACTCCTTTTGTTTCTCTTGCCTGTATCCCACAGGTTGTTGAAAGACTAGATCTTGTGTCAGAAGCAAAGATGGGGAATGAAAATGTTTCACTGAGGATATAAAATGAATAAATTGTATCCTATCATAACACTTCAGGAAAAAAGAAAAACTGCTACTCCTTCCTCCTCATGCTCCTACCCTGCACCAGAATGGGGTGCCTCCCACAGGATACAGTCCTTCCCAAACTTCTCCATCGTGGGTTCTTCCCACAAGCTGCAATTCTTCAAGAACTGTTTCAGTGTGAGTTCTTTCCAGAGGATACCTTCCTTCAGGAACACATAGCTCCAGCGTGAGTTCCTCATGGGGTCACAGTTCTTGTCAGAGGACCTTCTAGTGCATGGGTTCCTCTCTCTCCATGGACTGCAGTTCCTGCCAGGAGTCTACTCTTGCAAGAGATTCAGGGCATATTCTCCACGGTAGATGTAGGTAGATGTTTGCTCTGCACTGGGTCTCTATCAGCCTCAGGAGCACAGTTTTCATTACCATGGTCTTCACCAGAGGCAGCAGGGGAATATGGTCTGGAGCCTGGAGCACTTCCTCCCCCTTCATCTGCACTCTTCAATGACCAGGGTGTCTGCAGGGCTGCTTCACCTTTTTCACTTCTTCATCTCACATCTGCTCTGCAGTGCTTTTAGTCCTTCTTAAATATGTTTACAGGAAGGCACCACCACTGTCACTGCTGGGCTCAGCTTTGTGTAGCTGGGTTTGCAGCTGGAGGAAACCATCTGACATGGGGGCACCTTGTGGCGTTTCCTTACAGAAGTCACCCCTGCAACTCACGTGCTGTGAAAAGCTTGTTGTGTAAACACGGTGCTTCACCAAATTAAGAAATAGAAATACAGTATCAATTTAAGTGTAATTTTCATAAGCTCTTCCAAAGGAAAGAGAGTCATACTGAAGTCAAGGATTCTATCATAATGCAGGCCTGGTTTATACTTGACCATGAGAATCATGTAAGAAAGAAACAATGGCCTGCTCCAAAGCCAAATGAACCCATTTGCTGTGTTTCTGGTGAACACACACAAAAAAAGATTAATAGAAATCAGTACATTAATTTTCACTGCCTCAGGTAATATAAATCTGTTTTTATCTTCAAAGGAGTGCACAAAATTTCTTAAAAAAAACTCTAACATGTTACTATTGAAAGAGTAAGCCTAAAAGAAAAAAAGGGCAGAGGAAAATATACAAGTAAATTATTAGCTGTCACTTTCCCACAGGGAACAATTACTAGCCTTGAAAAAACAGCCACCTGATTATCAAAAGGATAATAGAAATCCCTAAACCATCCAAAAACTAAAGTACTAATAGCAGTTTTATATTTTTGTAATTAAAATTAATTGTTCACTTGGCCCTAAAGTCTTGATTTTTAAGCCTGTAATCTACTTACTTTCTATTCCCTCTGTTAAAAAGAAAGAAGAAAAGTAATTGTTGTCAGAAATAGTAAACTCATATTAATCACAATTACAAGGAGTAATGTCTGATTACAATTTTCAATCAATCATGCTATTTCATGTTTAACTCACTAATGTTGGGACCACTAGAGTGGACAGCCATCTGTGCCTCTGTAAAATTAGAAATATGATGAATTATAGCTACTGGTAGTTTAAGACGATACCATGAATACAAATCATTAGAGCAGTGGCAATTTTAACATACTGCCAAAAATATTTTATCAGCTGTGTTTGTTGTTCTTCTTCTCATGGAAAAAAAAGTTCCTAGAAAAAGATCCACGTTTCCCTCATCAGCTTTTTATAATGATTTACAGTGAATGAGAAGACAAAGTTTTCCTGACTTTCTGTTTCTATAGCACAAATCCGTTTAGTCGTAGTCAATGCTACAGTCTGAAGATTGCATTCCACTCTTATCTCAGATGGGCACTGTCTAAAGTAAGTTTCCAGACTCTCAAATAACATATCTCTTAAGTATTACATTTAGTCAAGTTACTGCATATTTCTCACCAGTATAACTGAGAGCAGAATCCGATCCCTTTGGAGTAGCTGTATTCTCTGATTCATCAGAATGACAGACTTTGGTCAGTCAGAGAATAAAAGGGCAAGTCCTTTGAAACAGAAATAGAATGCAAACAATTCCTTATGGTATTTAATAACAATATAAAGTCATAACATGCATTTTCAGAATCTAGTTTAGTTATGACCAAAAACAATAATGCAGACTTTTCAATTTTGTGCTGTCTTTTATTACAGGAAGAGATTTATTAAAGAAAAACACAAACCAACAACAAACAACCAAATTAACTTTTTGTCAGAATTAAATTGAAAATGGCTTGGCTCCTAACAAAGCTAACAGTTGTCTTTGAGACTTTTAGGATGATAGTGCTGGGATCAGGGCTAGATGTATAACCTAGTGTCTTATGAAAAGAGATTGGGTTTGGAAAAAGTTAGTATTCAAATAGGAAAGTAGACTCCATTCTTAGTTCTGTGGACAAAATTACTTTGCTAACAGTAGTTTTTCATCAAACATATGACCTTAATCCTTCATGGTGTCAGTTCTTTTTTTCATTTGAAGAAGCTTTGGATAGCTGGATAGTTCAACATAAAGGTAAAGAGATTAATGTGTTTGCTTTAAATAATGCTTTCGTGAGTCTTGGTAATTAAAAATTTTAAAAGGAAAAAAACCCAAAAACAAAAACAATGCACAAGCATCCTATAGCATCTTTATAGTAAGCATAGTCATAATACACGAATTTTGCAAGAATACATGAAAGGATCAATGAAAAAAAAGAAGGGAAACCCAAACCTTTATCCTCAATGCTTTTAGTGCTTGCCTGCTTTTACAGAGAAAGACATTTTTTATTTTCAGCCTGTGTCATGTTTCACCATAATGAGCACAAAAAAGATGCAAATATGTATCGATTTTAAACAGAGGTCAGCAATAGGGACAAGCAATCTGCGAAAAAGTTAGCAGTCCTAAGTAAGAAAAGTAATTGGAAAGATGACTATAACCTTTCTTTAATGAATAGAAATAATAAATTACTTCCTTGGTGGTTTTGTGACCCTGTCAAGCTAGCAAGGTGGTCTTTCCTGAGTCGATCTATGTTTCGATCCTTTGTGTAATCACAGTCTCACAGTTGCGGAAAATAGCACCATTTATTAATTGATCCCCGATTGTTTTCATCTGTAGTGGACAAGGAGCACTCAGGTTCATCTTCCATTGTTCTGAATGGTTCTTGGGAGCAAAAACATAAACATTTGTCAACCGTAGGCCTTGAATACTGTTTTTCTTTCTTCTTGGTATTGTTGCTTGAGGCATTCACTTGTCAGAGTCACAGCAGGCTACTCAGCAAGTGGAAATTACAGCTTATCAGCCAGCTCCACCACATGAAGCACGTGAAAAATGTCCTCCCAAAACTAGCACTGGTGTTTTAAGTACCATTAAAGCTATTATCCCGTAAAAGATATACTTAAGAAAATCTACTTGTGTACATTAATTTGAGGGTTTGTCTGCTCAAATGAACACCTTTTGTCAAAGACAACCGTTGGTTAATAAGCACTGTAATTGGCATTGAATATTTTGAGGTTTTCTGCTCCTAAATAATCCCAAACAATTCAGTGAGTGGAACTTCCCTATCTGCCATGGGACAGGGAGGTTCTTATTTCTGTGAGATATGATGCAACAGCTGTTGCAGCATTTCCTTGAAGTATAGGACGAAAAGAGGAAAAAAACCCACAATTCAGTTCATTTTCAAGCAGTACTAGTGCAGTACTTGGGAACAGCCTCTGCATTAAATAGATTCAACAACTTAAGCTGTCGTGATTTCCAAAGCAGCTCAGCCTATAGGCTAATATTAAGGCACTTTTATAGGTAGACTTCTTGACCATGTCTCACAGGACTTTTTAAAGTTAACAGCCCTGTTTCCTGATATTAGTATATCTTGGATTGTCTATAGCAGTATTATAGAAGGTAGCAAGTTAGAGATAAAGTAATAACACTATGTGCATTCAGGACAAAAAAAAATTAAAAAACAATCATAGTCATGATAGATGGACATTGGGGAATTTTGGTGCTCCAGCTCTTTTCTAGAAATCTGAAATTACATTTTTAGACAGAAACAATATTGAATAAGCCTATTTATTCTGAGATGTGATTCATGCAGGAAGAATATATAATTGTAAAAATGTGTTGGGAGCAGAAAAGTGAAACTACAGATTCTAAGTGGGGTTACATCTCTGCTTATATCTGAAATTAATATATTCTGGGGTTTATATCTTCACACAGCTTCTGAAATAATAATAATGACTGGACGATTGACTCTGATAAATCAATTAAATAATTACTAGTGCATGCTGGAATAAATCTTTAATTCTTCTCTTCCCACAGTTAACATAAATTTTTAGGTTTTCAAAAACTGATAAGAAAAAGTCTTTACTTTTAAATAAAACTTGATATTGATCACTAGCTACTACAAATGAGGAGTTTGACTCTAAATATGGTTTCTGAGATTATTCTGATATAGTTTGTAGCTGAAAACTTATAGTATCTATTTTTCAGGTTTGATATATGTTCAGGTGAAGTCACACACAAAAGTTTGCTGCCATTTGGAGACAAAAATTCTCATGAACAAATTCTGGATTTGATTTCATTAAATTTAGATCTGAACCCAAGTGATATTCCTTTAGACAAATTAATCCAAACAATCCATTCAATACACTTCAATTTTCAGGATAAGGCAGAAAAATCTAAATAAGAATCTGTGTTCCTATAAGCAAAAACTGTAAGACCTTCCCACTCACAAAGTTTTAATAGAAAATGTATCCTAGAAGATGAACTGGAAGATTTTGAGGAATTTTCTCCTCAGGACACTTCTCAGTCATATATCTGGCTCTAAAAATGCTAAGAGACAAGCTTAGTGTCTTCATATTTTATTGTAGGCTGTGAGAATGACCTGCAAAAATGGATTTTTAAAATGCAATTATTAAATCCTATAAACATCAGGGGATTGGGAATCTTTTTAGGCTGCCAGTCTTGTCATATGGGCAAAATCCAAAAGCCCATCCAGGATGTAATGTTTATGTTCAATGAGCTGCCAAAATGTAATTAAAATTTTTTTGAATACTTACATGTTAGCACATTTGAAAGAAAAAAGCATTATAAAGGAAAAGAAAATGCAATTTATCATACTAAAATAAGTACACTGAAGAAATGTGGGCTTTATTTTAGAGACACTGCCAACAACCAGTCATGCATGTCTATTCTTCTACCAGTGTTAATCTTGTGCATTATACTTTCCTTTCTTTCCCTTTCTAAATTTTTTTTGTTCTATTTGAAAAATACAATAAAGGAACACAGGACATGTGGGCGAAAAAAGGTTGAGGAGAAGTGTAATAAAAAATGTAATGATCTCACCTCATTTTTTTTAACTGAAAATTCAAACACTGAGAATTTGTGAATACACCAAGTGATATTCCATCATCCAGGCCATTTTTAAAGTGTTAAACATATTACGGTTTCCTTATCTGAAGGATATAGCCATGTAAGTGCTGTATGTCCCTAGCCAAATAAAAATTATTTTCTTTGTCATGATTGTTGCACTTTTAAGGTGGAAATTCTGAATTTTCTGTTATATATCTCAGCTTTCAGGGAAAGAAGATTTAAGGCAATACTGACAGGACATTTTAGAAAGGTTTGTACAAAAGGGTAGAACTACTGACAGAAATTTCACCTTAACCCTGATGGAAGACTTACCACATTTCATTAAGCTTTTCATGCCTCTTATGTTGGGTCACAAAAGAGGTGCCTAATTTGTGTCCAATACCTACTCTCCTTCCACAGCAAGGGATAAGCTTCTGTACGTAACACATCATCTATGCCACATATAGGAAAGATGTGTATGTCTTGTAACACATCTTTGTACAGGGGCTTTGTCTTTGAGAGGATGATTGGAATCTCTGAAACGTAAAAATAAATGTGGAAAAGGCTAAGTTTAAATATTTAGTCTTGGAAAAAGGCAATTAGATAAGCATCATCATTCCAGTCTTTTTAAGCAAATGTACTTAGTCTGGTTTCATAAAGCTGAAAAATATACTTTCTTGCACTCTGTTTTATTCTGATATTTTGTATAATACAGCACATCTACACCCACATTTCAGTAAGTATGCCAGGTGTGGAGTTCACCAGTTCTAATTTCTCTTTTTTTTTTTTTCCTGTGGGTTATACAGATCTTTCGTTTAACAATGGAGGAGAAATAAATACTATTTATTCAGAAAAGAAGTTGAAATGTGACTAACTCACAAAATTTACCAGGGCAAAGTTACAGTCTCTTAAAAGTACCTAAAACTTCATTGCTTTTCAAGTGTTTAGTTGTTAAGCAGTCAAAAGCAAGGTCACAGAATCACAGAATGTTTGAGGAAGGGGCCTCTAGAGATCTTCTTGTCCAATCCCCTGCTTAAGTAGGTTCACCTGGAGCAGGTTGCACAGTATTTCATCCAGGTGGGTTCTGAATATCTCCAGAGGAGACTCCATAACCTCTCTGTTCCAGTGCTCTGTCAGCCTCAAAGAAAAGTTTTTCCTTATATTAAAGATGACAGCCAGAACAAGATATTCCATCACCTTTCCAGGGACAGAGGTAAGGCTGACCGGTCTGTAGTTTCCTGGGCCCTCCATTTCACGCTTTTTGAAAACTGGAGTGACATTGGTTTTCCTTCAGCTCTCAGACACCAGTCCTATTTTCCACAAACTTTCAAAGATGATGGATTTGTGTGGGTCAAGTTTTCCTGAATGATCTTTAACCCAATCCTCCCCAAATGAGGGAAAGTCTTCTTTCTCCACGGTTTCTCTGTTGTCTCTAGGCTCTGGGATTCTTGAGGACTGGCCTTACCAGAAAGACTGAAGTGAACAAGGCGTTCAGTCACATCTCTTTCTCTGTATCCTCTGCCACCAGGGCAACCACCTCAGCCAGCAATAGGCCCACATTCTCCCTAATCTTCCTTTTGCTTCTGATGTACTTAAATAAGCCCTTGTTGTCCCTGACATCCTTTGCCAGATTTAATTTCAAGTGGACTTTAGCCTTCTTTGTTGCATCCTTGCATATTCTGTTCTTGTATTCCTTCCAAGTGGCTTGTCCCTTTTTCCATAAACCTCCTTCTTCCATTTAAGTTTTGCCAGAAGCTCCTCACTCACCCCTCCCTCTGCATCATTCCTTACTCTTAGGGATGCACCAATCTTGATCTTGGAGGAAGTGATTCTCAGATATTAAACAACTCTCTTAGACCCCCCTAACTTTCAGAGCCTTAACCCATAGGATTCCTCCAAGCAGGTCTTTGAAGAGGCCAAAGTCAGCTGTGCTGAAGTCCAAGGTTATAACCCTACTTATTGTTCTGCTTCATCCACATGGGATCCTAAACTCCACAGTCTCATGGTCACTTGAAGCCAAGGCTGGCCTCAACCTTCACATCCCCAACCACTCCTCTGTTTGCTAGTACAGGTCCAGCAGTACAACTCTGCTTCTTGGCGTCTTCATCCCCTGTGTCAAAAAGCTATCATCGGTGTTCTTTGGAAAGCTCCTGGACTGTTTGAGCTTAGTTGCCTTGCCTTTCCAGGAGATATCAGTTCCCCATGAGAACCAGAGCCTTTGATTGTGAGGCTACTCAGCTATCTATAAAAGACCTCACTGACATGTAGGTGAAAAGGTCATGCCATACAGGTGTCTTTAGAAAAGAAAAGCAATAGCTTTGTTTTTTCCCCATTGTTGACTTTTAACAAGAGTAATGATCAATCTTATAATAAAATTGCCCAAGAACCAAGCACAAAGACCAAGCTATTAATTATATCTGTAATTTTCTCACCAAAGTTTAACTGGATAGCACTCTTGTATAAAAGGAAAAGTTTGGAACGATGTCTTTATTTTTTTTTATATTTTTTTCCTTTTTTTTTTCCCCCTCCAGATTGTTTATATTACTTCCTACCCTGATCAAGACAGAGATAATTCAGATCTTCAGTCACTTGAGAGGTCAAATGTCAAATACTTTCTACAGTGTATGCTCAGTTTGCCCTCAAAAGAAGAAGATATGTAAAAGTGTTTAGTTGAATATAATTTGTATTTAGGAGTCCAAGGTAACCTTTGAAAAGGATCAAACATGAATCTATTGCTCTATATTTGCTTTTCTGAAGTGATAAAAAACCTTTAGGAATGCTCTTCTTCTGGTAATTGTTCCTCTCACAGTAGGAATCCCTCTCTGATTGGCACCAGTGATTAAAAAATATGGATGATGTCATAAAGGTGTTGGATTTTATTGGAGGGCCCATCACTATACTGTGACAATGTCAGTCCTGTTGCTGGTGACAAGGATGACAATTTTTGAAGTTCCTCTTTTCAGGCAGTGTATTTGCAGGCTCTCCAACATGTTTAAGGAAAAGTTTTTTTTGTTGAGGAGGTCCAAGCTAGCAAGGCTGATGTATGGTTTTTGATAGCGCTGAAAGATGGCAGAATAAGAGAGAAGAGAGAAGAAGCTGAGTACAGCTGCAGCAACAGCAATGACACTGTAAGTAATTATACCACTGAGCTGTCAAAAGACAAGATGCATGACAGAGAATCTCTGCTAATCTTGGCACACTGAACGACAGCCACAACGTTCTGCCTCGGAAGATGGGAATTTAGCAGTTATCTAAGAAACAGAAAAAGGAGTAGAAATGATCGAAGATATGCAGCTTTCCAAGAAACATAAACATTTTTGTACATAAATATGGATAAATAAGACTAAATCAGTCAATTGCCTAATGGCTTTGTCTTTTTTTAATAAAAAATATGTTCACAGTAAAATCCAACTTCTCATTTATAATCTTTTTGATCTGTTGTGGAGTAACATATAACAAATAACATATTCTGACAACACGGGGAGAGCAGTGGAAGTTGTTTACTTGGATTTCAGCAAAGTGCTCAACCCTGTTGGATAAGCAATTAAGACAAATCAGATTCTTGGCTGCATCTGCAGATTATTAGCAGAGCTAGAGATATGATCATCACATTTTACTCAGCATGTGTCAGACCTACCTGGAATACTATGTCCAGTTCTAATCCCGTAGTTCAAAAAGGATGCAGAAAGACTATAGCAGGTTCGTGAAGGTGATCAAGAGTTGGATGACCTGTCTTATGAGGAAAGACTGAAGGAGTTAGATCTTTGCTCTGGGTGGACCTCATTATAGTATTCTAGTATTTTAAGAGCAGCCACAAAAAGACACATAAAATAGACAAGAGGTGACAGAGGGAAGGTTTCATCTTGATAAAATAAAGAGATTTTTTACAGTGAAAACAATCAATCACTGGAACAACTTCCCCAGGAACATAGTAGAGTCCCCAGCACTGGAGATTTGCAAGATGTGATTGGAAAGGGTGCTACTTGATCTCATCTAGGCTCCATTTTCCACAAAAGGTTGCGCCAGATGGTCTTCTGAGGTCCCTTGCAACCTGAGTTGTCCTATAATGCCATGATTCTAATTTACTGTACACATTTTATATGATAGAATTGCATAGATGCAGGAAGTTACAGGCAGATCTGTTTCACGTAATAAGAGATGCTCCTATCGCTTTTGTGGTTAAATCATTTCATGTTTATCCCATCACTCACTGGAGAATACTTCTTCCATATTCTTCATTATCCAATCTCCTAATAATTTTCTTTCATTTTATAGCTTCCATATAGCTCTTGTATATCAGATAGTCTTTAAATATGGCTCTGAAGCCATGATGAATATTCCTCAGACTTTCCTTATGGAAAAACTTTTCCAGAAGTTATAAATTTGTTGCTTTTAATTTGACCGAATAACCCTGGGTTTTATATTACTCAAGGTAAACAGAGAATATAATTCTGTACCTTTCAGTATTTTGTTGGGATTTTTCCTAACATGTTTCATCTAAAGCAAAAAAGCCTCAATTTTTTGTTATATTCTCTCTTCAGCTTCCGGGAATGTGTGTAATTTAATATATTTATAGATAATGTATATATTTTATGTATAAATTTATTTATTTATAATTTAAACCATTCTAATTTATCAGTAAGTAATAGGTAGTTGTAGGGCATAGCATATTTAACCATAAAATAGAAAGCTGAAATATATAAAGTGCTTATTTCTCTCTGTTGACTAAGAAGGAGAATAAGTTGAGTAGCTCATAGACAGAGGATCAGAAATTGAATGGACTCGTGCTTCTTCAGCAAATTACAAGACAGATCTACTTGTCTTTGGTAAGGATTTTGCATTCCCAGCCAGTACTTCTAGACTGTGCCATATAGTACCTTGAGCATTGACATGTTAAAGGACAATGGATTGGATGTTATTGCTTGTGTAGTGCCCGCTGTTCTTTTGCTACCCTTTGCCTCTTTAATGGATCAGCCAAGAATGACAGTAAACCACTGAAATAATCTGGAAGAAAGAGTAATTTGATACCTATATGTAATAATTTCCATATGACAGCAGAAGACCTGACAGTATATAACTGAGCAGGTTAGTTGAACCACAAGAAGCAAATATGGAGACCTGTGACAATGATTGCTCAGGCATCCATTTCAAAGAGGTGGGTTTGGGGTTGTTAGGGTAGGAGAAATGATTCTTCACTAAGATAAACTACACAGAAAATTCTCTTCCCTTATAATGCACAGGAGTAAAGAATAAAACAAAAGAAAAGAGTAATTATAGGATTACTTATCTAGGTTAAGACTCATTTATGTTGGAAAAGACCTTTAAGACACTTTATTATAATTTCTAGAGTAATATGTAAAATACGGAAAAAAAAAAAAGAACAGAAAGGCAGGAAAAACCCCTTTAATATGGATATTAAAACGAGATTGTAGCTTTAAAAAATATTTAGATATCAGAATTGTGAACTCTCTAAATTGTAGATATTTAAGTGGAGGCAAACCACTAAATTTCCTACTCTCAACAATGTAAGCTATTACAAAAGGGAGAAAGTTATATGGTGGGGGGTTTTCTATCTTTTTTAGTTATTAAAAATGGTTAGGTTACATTCCCCAATTGATATTTTTCCCTACTCTTCTGCAGAGATGCAGTGTCACTGTGCATTTTATATATTTTCCCCTCATTCCCTCGTCTCTGCGCTGCAGGTCTAGATACACTCCTGGTATTTGGCCCAAGACTTAATTTAAGCAGACCTGGAAAAGTATGGAAAATGTGTGTGAAACAACAAAGGTAGAGACCTCTAAGGATCAACAACTGACAAGAAATGAGGTGATTTATTTCCTTTCCTGCTGAGGAAGCAGCTATGGTGTTTTGATTATCCCAAAACCTCATATTTTTGACATTTTGTAAAGTTTGAGGATGCTGATAAAGCAGCAATAAAGTAGTAGGGGAGTATAGCACTAAAACTGTAGTACTAGGGGTAGAGCTGAAAGTACAGCTGGGATTATTAAGTATTCTATCTCCTCAGATCTCCCTGCAGAAAACTTGAAATCTCTCAAAAAGCACAAGGTACTGGAAGTGAAGTCACATTCCATATTGATAAACCCTTAATTTCATCTTTGCTTCAAAGAAAAAGCATGAGTCAACAAGAGAAGAACTTTGAGCTACATAAAAATGTTATCTGTATTAATGGGGCAAGGCCAGCAAAATGATGGCTGGAAGTGCTGATAAATAGAAGGTAGTTTAAATTATGCTGATGTGTCTATTCCATTTTCTCAGCAGACTATGAGCAGCATAATTAAATTGTTTTTTTTGCTCTGCATCCTAAGGGCATTCTTTCCTTGTGCCCCTCTCCTTTTTACAGCAAGTATCTGGGAGTGATATCCTGCAATATTAACACTATCACTGGAAAGTGAACCCTTAGCATGCTTTCAGCTGCAGTACAACTTTTTTCACCTAAAACCAGCACAAATACCTACAGAGTCATAATGATCTGAACTACACAATCTGTGAAATACAGTTACAGGTCTCAGTACACCTTGAACAGACACAGAAACATACCTTAAATTTTAATTTCATCTCTGTTTTACTTTTCTTTGCTTACTCCAAAGTATATTTTATGGATCACTTAATTTTCATCTGCCATTGAACAGGAGAACATGAAGAGCCCAGCCAAGTCTTCGTGCTCTCCCACTATTACTCAGTTCTGAGACACCTACAGTAACAAAGAATGGAATTAATATTGGGCAATTATAGGATTTATTAAGGTGTTGGAGGTCTACATGGAGGACAATTTGAGGTGGTTTGGGGGGAGGGGGCGGTGGTGTGTGTCAGTGTGTTTTCCACTTAATCCTCACCTGACACTACATAAGGGTTCAAGTTTTCCCTTGACCCCAAGCTGAGCTCAAAGGACAAATTCAACTTGAGGTTAAGACATGTAAACTTCAGTGTCTACTTGTAGGTTTCTGTACAAGAGGTAGTTAATAGACTCAAGCTAAAGACAGGAGTCAGAAAATGTCTATTAGTTGATTACAACTGGTGCTACCCGATAGCATCTGAGATATCTAAGTGGCAGGTGTACTATGGGTCAAAAGGGAGACTCACTCCTGTCTTGAGTGACAGTGGGCAGCCAAGCCAGGTACATTCTGATATCATGACTATGTTGGGTGACTATGTTTACTCAATGAATGCTCTTCTGGAAGTCTGCTTTTGTGGTAGCTCAGCCATTTTCATGTGCTTCACTTACTGTACTAACCACATGCTTAGAAACATGCCTATAGTCCCCTGCTGGAAGACATGGTAATATAAATTTCTTTAGATTGAACTGAATTAATTCCACTGGGATAATTGCACTTTGTAACACTGACACTGTGAGCTTGATCACTACAAGATTGACTTAAGTATACACAGAGTAATCTACTCAGTTTATAAAAATTTTCTTTAAAACATCGCTGCATTTCCCACTGAATAGTCAGATTAGAAGAAGAGCATTAAAAATCTGGAATTAGTTTTTCCATAGATAAGACACTGAAATGCAAGCTGGATGTAAAATCCAAGAAATGATGGGCTAAGAGGTTAACATTCACATTTTACCATAACCAATATGATCACATGTCGTCTATACTGATTAGGTCATCTGCTTTCTCTCTTCAATGACTTAGTTTCAGAAAATGAAGTAATTATCACACTGGGGAATGATAATGCACAATTCCTGAGGAGTGGAATTTTTAATAAAGATCCCACTTTATTATTGTGGGGATAAAAACGCTTAACTGCTACTCCTTTCCAAATGCCATATGCTGAGAAGATATCTGCTTTCTGCTCTTAAAGGCAGAAGTCCTCAAATGAGAAAACTCTCAATTTTCAGAGATCTTACACCTGACCAAACGTTAAAAGTCCTTTATGACACTGCAAATTACAAATCATCTGCTATTTCCAGCAACCATTTTCCAACCACTTTCAAATGTATTGCAAAAAAAAAAAAAAAAAAAAAAAAAAAAAAAAAAAAAAAAAAAAAAAAAAAAAAAAAAAAAAAAAAAAAAAAAAAAAAAAAAAAAAAAAAAAAAAAAAAAAAAAAAAAAAAAAAAAAAAAAAAAAAAAAAAAAAAAAAAAAAAAAAAAAAAAGATACACAAAATATTACTATTTTCATTATATTGCTGAGAAGCTTGATTTGAGCATCAACATAAAGAAAAAGAAGTCCTCTTTTGGCCGTGATCTGAAAGAAAAGCTGTCAAGAGCAGTATCAAATATTGTCAGCAAAGCACTGATCTCTGCAGATCTCTGTTACTATGGCCACCTCTGCCTCAAGACTCTGTGATGGATGAGAAAGTCACACAGAGTAAACACCAAAGAAAACTTTGAGGAGATTAAAACGTCTTATCCAAATGAGGATCCACCTCAAAACAAAACTAAAGTATTTATTGCTATGTTAAGCATCTCAATTAATTCCAAATGCATTTTTTTTATGCACTTCTAAGCATAAATTTACAGGGTCAGGTCCTAGGCACTGAGACCTTAAAGCACTATTCCACAGTGTATAATGACACTAAGTCAGCTAATACATCTTTGGGCATCTGCTATGTGTTTTGATAAAAGATGACCCAGAGCCATTATTATGGCAAGTTGAAATATGGTGAATGGCTGAAAGGCAAGATGATGAAAAGCTACAAACACCCACAAGACATATCTTTAGCTGCCACATTAGTTCTGCAAAAGGGCAACTTTGTAGCTGGAGATGACCTGCTATAGTGAAGATATATCAAAGCCTGGGATTAAAAGATGTGAAACACAAAATGTACTAGAGGAATACAAGTGCGTTACCAAGACACTTGAGATCACAGTAAAAAGCTAATTTGCCAGGGAAGTTATGGAAGTTGAGTACTTTTAAACCAATCTGATGAGAATCTATCATAGCCTGAGGAGTACTCACATTATCAACATAAAATTTAGAATTCAGGCCTCTGGCTCAACATGCAAACTGAACTCTTAAGTCTATCATGGAAGACTTGTAGCATTGTGAAATCATATTAAGGAAGAGATATGCAAGTGACATAGGGGTTTGTTAAAGCTCTTCTTAAGACAGCATAACTTATTGTGCCTCTATCTAAGTCAATTTTTAATAAGAACAAAACTAAGACTACAAAAAGCTGCTAAGGAACTTGTAATTGACATTTCAGCTGTGACATGGAATATTCCTAATTTATTTTTTTAAATGTTTTATACTGAGTTACAACTTTTAAATTTGCTCAGCTTTGTAAGCTATGTAAAATGGAGTAATTTTACAATGTTGTCTATTGGTTTATTTGCTTGTAATATAACACTGGGATTTTGTTTTATCTTGACCACTTTAGACTTTCTGTAAAATATCAGCATGTACATGAATTGAAGGAATTTCAGAGTAATGTCTCTTAAGCTGTATTCACTTTCACCTGAACCAGGTACACTCCATTCCTTTAGAACTACAACATTTGAACAACTCAACACCTCGTATATAGGCCAAAATAGAGGAAGATTTCATACCAACAGGTATTTTAAGCAAGATAAAAATACCCTTTGAGAAACAGATAATTTTCTTAATAGTGGAGATATTAACTGTAAGTATTGAGTGAAGCACGAGGTCTTTCAAAGCAGTAGTGTATGATTATTTAATTGAGGCATATAAGGTAACATATAAAGCATAAACTGATAGAATTAATTTACAGTTGCCCAAGTGGTCTTTTTTTTTTTTTTTCCCTAGCTTTTAAGTATTTGGATTCATAATGTTAATATTTTTTCTGAAGTATCTTCTGTGTGCAAATTCATGTAAGTAATTTATCTGATAATAATGTTTTCTGTCTCTATTTCTCTGCAGATGTTAACCATACGATATACCAAAGTTCAGATGAAGGGAAGATTCCTGTCTGCTTCTGCACTAGACTTTTATAAAATTTCTTCATAAATCCAGTCCCATAAAAAACTTTAAGATATAGCAACTTCCTACACCAGTTATTTTATCTTTTCTCAATTAAAATTGATTACCATCTTCCTAGGAAGAGGAAATCCTTGATTCTACCTCTTATTTTCCAAAAGTCTGCAGTGCCTCTAGCAACAGAGTGTGTATAAGGCTGGTTATATGGCCTCAGAAGTGACAGCACTAAGATATTAGAATAAGGAAATATGCTGAAGTAGGTTTGGTGCCTTATACAGAAGAATAAAAAATGTGCTATTTATGTTGTAGTGTAAATGGTAAGTATATCACCATCACCATTTAAAATATCTTGGAGCTTTCTACAGCTGTGTTACTTGTTCATAGATTCTTTTTTTTTCCTAGACAGGTACTCCGGGCTTTTCTAGAAACATAGCTCTGATTTTTGTCCTCATACTAAAATGGATAAGCGGGGCGTATATATGCTGATTTGCTAAAAGCTACCTTGTTGAGCTGTTTACATCTGTTATGGTTAGTCATGCAAAGCTGGAGCTGCGAGTCTTGGCTATCTCATCACTGATCACTGCAGTACCCGAACATTGTTGTTTAGGGGATTCTCAGAGCCTGGAGTTATGCATCCAGCTTCTCTAGACAATGCCTGAGGAGAAACAGGCAGCTCAAAAATAAATTGATGTTGCAGACATTTGTATGACTGCAGTTTATGTAAACAGACAGAAATTAGCTATAGAGTAGCTTCAGTACAGACAAGAGTGTTGCCATCACAGCACAGAAGTCTGAGGTTGCTTCCTCATTTTGCATTAAAAAACTATTGGATAAAATGAATAGATAATTAATGTTATGACTACATATCAGAACCGAAAATTCCAGTGCCAAGAAGTGACCTTATTTCTGGACCATAGAGTTGTGCTCCCATCTGCTTCTTCACTCACTCTATGTCCTTTGTAATTTGCTTTCTGCTATACTAACATGTATGGTGAAGAGAAGGGTATTCGCCTACGTTGCTACCAGGCACTCTGCTGAGGAGCAAAAGAGATGGGGGTCAGTTCCCTCCATGCAGAGATTTTCCACCTCCGTGACTAACTGCAAAAACTAAGCAACTGAATCAACTAAATATAAAAGGTGAATGCCTGACAGACTCTGCTAGCTACTTTTTAGAAAAAAACAGACGAGCCTGATTTTGGATAACTTGCACAGCCAAATTACCAAAGTTGTCACTAAAGCACCTAAGTCGAGAAGAGAACTAGTAATTTTTTATTATATTTTTAAATGTAAAATTATCTCCTACTGTTGATTACATTAGGTTTTATGCCATTAAAGTCTTGATATAAAATTGCAAAAAAAAATGAGTTATTGCCTAATGAGAATGTTTTAGGAAAGTGAAAGTCTTCCTTGTAATAAGGTCTTCATAATCTTCTGAGTTAGCTTAATCTAATCCTCTGGACTGTTTTTTTTTCCTCTCTCACAATTCCAAATGGGATTTATGTATTCTACTTATGAAAAAAGTGTTATGGATATGAAATTACCAAAAAGTAGGAAAGGTAGATATCAACCTGCCTGCATGGGTAATCTGTTCCTATCTTCCTTCTCTGAATCTGGGTCACTGGAAAGGGAAAATTAGGCCCATTTTCAATAGCCAGGCAAGGGAGTAAAGATCATGTGCATTACAACTCATATTAGTCATGTTTCAGTTCTCCAGACAAGAATAACAGAAGCCTCAGGGCACTGCTTATGCTCTTTGTGCAAGGGTTCATGCCAGTGTGTGCAGTGCTCTTGTAGAAGCATAATCTTGCAAAGGCTGAAATAGTTAGCTGCCTTGTCACAGGGTACCCTCCTTGCACAGCAAGTAGGAGCAGATAGTGACAATTTGCATCTAACAATACACAGCAGTTTGCTGCCCCATGTCCAGGGCAAAGCTACAGTCAAGCCCAAGGCAAACAGGCATTCCATGTAGGGAAAATTCCTTATACTTCTAACAGGCATGATAATCATAGAATCACAGAATACTCTGAGTTGGAAGGAACTTGTAAGGATCATTGATGTCCAACTTCTGGCCCTGCACAGGACAATCCCAAGGACCTGCCTGAGGGCTACAAAGAGGATTAAGGGTCTGGAGCTTCTCTTACAAGGGTAGGCTAGCAAGACAAGTATGATGTTTAACAAATATGACTACTGTGTTCAGCTCTGGGCTTATCAGTGCAGGAGAGACATGAAGTTCCTGGAGTGGGTCCAGTAGAGGGCTAAGAAGATGAGCAAGGGAGTGGCTCATCTGTCTTACAAGAAAAGGCTGAGGTAGGTTCAGCCTTGAGAAGAGAAGACTGAGAGGGGACTCCATCAATGTCTATCAGTATCTGAAGGGAGGGTATCAAGAGAATGGAGCCAGGTTCTTCTCAGTAGTGCAAAGCAATAGGACAAGAGGCAATGGGCAAAAAATGATGCATGAGAAGTTCCACCTGATTATGAGGTAAAACTTCTTTACCATGTGAGTGATCACACACTGGAACAGATTGTCCAGAGAGGTTGTGGAGTCTTCCTCATTGGAGATATTCAAGAACTGTCTGGACATAATTTTGTGCAATGTGGTCTAGGATGATCCTTCCTGAGAAGGGAGGTTGGACCAGATGACTTCACTGTGGTCCCTTCTAACCTTACCTGTTTTGTGATTCTATGGTCCTGTGATCAGATAGCTCTTTGACTGTTGTCACTTGAATCCCACCAGACCCCATAGACTTATAGGAATTGTCTGAAACTTTATCATTCTTGCAGCCATAGTACCCTAGCTCAGGGCACTAGAACACCCTTAAGGCATCAACAGTGTAGAAGATAGGGGCAAAGAAAACATTAAATGTCTCTGCCTTGTCTATGTTCCTGTCTGTGAAGTGACCATCCTCATCCTCTAATAGCCCAATGATATTTCTGCACTGCCTTTTGCTATTAATGCATTTTACAACCATTTTATTGTCCCCCACATTTCTGGCCAGCTTCAACTCCAATTGAGCTTTGGCCATGCAAGTTTTCTCCTTACAGTGATGAGTAGCATCTCTGTATTCCTCGCACATCACCTGACCTTGCTTTCACTGGGCATATACCTTGGTTGTTTGCCTTAGCTCGAAAAGAAGATCACTTTGAAGTCAAACCTGCCTTCTGCCTCATCTGCTTGACTTTCAACATTTTGGCATTGCCTGTTCCTGAGCCAGTAGGAGGTGGTGCTTAAAAAGTTACCAGCACTGATGGACCTCAGTACCTTCAAAAGCCTTTTCCCAGGGAATCTTGCTCACTAGTTCCCTGAGCAGCCTGAATTTTGCTCTCCTGATGTTCAGAGTTGAAGCTTTGCTGGCACTCTTCCTCCTGTCAAGAGAGATTTTAAACTCAATTACCTTGTGGTTGCTGTGGTCAAGACAGCCACCAATCACCACTTCACTCACGGGACCCTCTCTGTTAACAAGCAGCAAATCAAGGAGGACATCTTTTCTACTTGGTTCCCTAACCATGATGTTATCATCTAGGTGTTTTAGGAATTTTATGGACCTGTTTGTACCAGCTGTGTGGTAAAAATCACAAATCACAATTAACATCCAGGAAATGGATGTCCCCCATAAGGATAAAGGCAGTTAAATTGGAAATGTCCTTTAGTTACCTGAAGAATAATCCACTGGCATCATCATCCTGGCTATGTGGGCTATAGTAGACTCCCATGATGACATCCACATTACTTGTTTGTCCCTTAATCCTTACGCAGAGGCTCTCAACCATGATATTTCCAATTGAAAGCTCCTGGTAGTCCAGCCCTTCCATTGCATACATCACCACACCCCTCACCTCACCTGCCCTGCCATTTAACAGGGCGCTTCAGTCACGACTCATCCCATCACGTTTCCCTTATGTCAGTGGTGTCATATCTCTGGGACTGAACCAAAGCTTCAGTCTCCTCATGTTTAGTCCTCATGCTGCATGTGCTGGTATAGAAACATTTTAAGTGTGGTTCAGTTTAGCTGACACTGTGGATGAGACTGAGGGATCCTACTTGTGCTCAGTTCCTTAAGTTTTTGCACTCCATTCCGTTGCTCATCACTGTCAAGCCTGATTTTGTCTCTTTCCCCTTCCAATCTAATTTAAAGCTATCAATGAGCCATTCTAGGTCCTATACTTAAACCCTTCCCCTCTCGAGAAAGGTGCATCCCATTAGATGTCAGTAGACCTGGTGTTGTATAGACCATCACATGGTCAAAAAACCCCAAATTTTGTTCCGATGGCACCAACCTTGGATCCATATGTTGATCTGATGAGTCTGCCTGTTCCTTTTCATATTCTTCCTTTCTACTGGAAAGATTGAGGAAAACACTACCTGCGCTCCTGTTCCCTCAAGCAATTGTCCCATTAGTAAGATTGCGGACGAAATGATCTCTTTGTGACCTTCTTCACCAACTACAGGATTTGTTCACTGCCTTTATTGGGTGATAAAAGAGTGTTGAAGTCACTGACAGTGCATTTAAGAAAGAATATAACTTACAAGGTATTTAAAAAACTGAGGTTTTTTCTTTAAGTCACTTTGTACAATCTGGTTAAGATATTGTTTATTCAGTCAAGGGTACAAAAGTGCTCATGAAACAGTGCTGTAGTTGTATTGCCCGAACTACCACCAACTGCCAGCTCTATATTTGGACCTATATTGGTAGAATATATCAAACAGTATGACCTTTATCAAGACCCATTTTGTTCCATTTTATAATCTAAATTTCCATCCTTCAGAATCAAATTTGAAATCATAATTTAATTATACACCATGTTTCATTTACAGTCAGACAGACACATGCAAGCTAAAACAGTATTTAGTCCATCTGCTATAGCCATAAGTAGTTTCAGCAACAATATCCACTGATTTGCTCATTCCCAAAATTCCTTGCCAGTCTGGTTGACCTTCTTCTCAAAGATGATCAAACAATCCTGTTTGTAGTTTTATTCACGTGTGTTCTAATGAGAGGAAAAAAAAAAAAGTAACATAAAGTTAGTACTATAAACAAACAAACAAAAAAAAGTGGTTTTCTCTGATAGTTGCAGGAAAGAGAACATGGTATTTTTGTTTCTGGTTGACCAATTAGGTAGCTAGAAGAATAGGAGCTGAAAAAATAATTTTTCAGAAAAACTGTCAGAAAAAATTGCAAATTCCATGCTACTGGTTGAAGGAAAACATGAGTCCCTGGTGGTATTAATAAAAATTAAGTAATATCTTTTGTTTTCTATAAAAATAATGTTTTGTGAGTTTATTCAAGCAAATAAATATGTTGACTAATGCAATGAATTAGTGTGCGTTGAGGAGGCAATTATCAGCTGAAGAAGAAATAAAGGAAGGACATGCCCAATTAGTCAGGGAGTCAGTGCAGGTGGCTGCCCTTGTTTAGGTTAAGTAAGCAGTCTCCAGAGGTGATGACATTTCATCTACTGTGAAAGAAACCTTAACAAAGAGATAAAGCACAAATCTCTCCTATGATTTGAAGTCTGAGATTCAGTCTATGACTTGACAGAAAAGATGGTTCAAGCCAAAACTTTTAAGTAGCATAAAACACAGATAGGACCTCTCCTTTTAAAATAATGTTAGAAGAATAACCTCACATTGTTGTAATTTTGGGACTTGTTGCCAAGATGCATTTTTCATACTGTCTGCAGTTTCATTTACCTTTTTTTCCTCTTTTCTAAGAGTAAAAGTCATATGGAAACACAGGTAGGAAACTGCATGGGGGAATCTTTCCAGTTTGGTTTCTAATTAATTTGAATACATTAGGCTAGCAGTTTTATGCAGAGCAGGTAGAAGAAAGAATCAATCATTTAGAACTTTCTAAGTTCAAGTTGTTGAATAGTTTGCTACACCATGCTGACAATATCGAGTTTTCATTAGGTTTTACAGGAGACAACTCAGACAGAATTAAATCAAATAAAGATAGGTTGACCTCCTACTGCTCACACTGGCCTTCACTTTTGTTTCTGAACAGTAGGAGAAAATCCATTGTAAGCATTTGCTTTTGCAATGGTCTGTTATATTATTTCAGCTGTGCAACTGCTGTAAGAACAGAGAACTCCCTTGCCAAAACCAGAATGAAAGCACTTAAATTATCTGTGGGAAGCCAGATGAAAATTTACAACCACCACAACCTGGTCACATAGATTTGCATGTTTACACAACAGGAAAGCTGCACTGAGCTCAGACTTCTAAGTTTATCAGCCCAGGATGTGTTCCCAGAAAAAAACTTCTACATCTCCTGTGCAGTTAAGCAAACAAAAGTTTGCGTGCAAAAGTCTAAAGAAAATAATTATGATAGCAGTCACACTAATTCTTCATAACTTACAATGCTTTCCATCCAAGGGTCTTTCTTTACTTTGTTCTAGAAATCCATTAGCCTTTAAAATATAGGCTTTGTAAGAAAACTGACACTTCCTTTTATTTAGTTCTTTTATTAAAAAAAGCAAAAGTCTGAACTGATCTCCATGATTGAAACATTCAGATGTGATTTATTTTATTAAATCTTGTATCTCTGCTCACCTCACCTTTCCTGTCATGTCCACTTTTGAAACTCACTATGCCTTTAAATTTAATAAGAATGTAGAATTAGACCTGTAAAGGTCCTAGGCAATTTGTCTTGCATTTTTTCATAAAGGCACATAAATTTCTCCCCTGCTGATTGTTTTCCTGTAGTCTCCCTAATGTTTCCACCTCTTAACTTGCCCTTGCTGACATAAATCCATACTATCTCATGTATTACCCCAACTGTTCTGCCCCAAGAAGGTCTCTTAAGTATCCAAATATGTATATAGTTAGAATCAAGAATTTAGTTTTCTAGTAACTCAATATGTTACATCAGACTGCATATTATGAAGTATTTCACAAGGAAGTATTGTCTTGTAAAGACTGGGTGTAGTGAGATGCTAGGTCAATAAGCAGAGATAACCCACTCCTTTACCTATGCTGTCTATACTGTAAAAAATATGGGATTGTGGTACTCAAATACTTCATGGTCCTAGTCCATGTATACTTGTATATTTGTGAGGTGTAGAGTATTTTTACACTAACTGGAGATTCCAAGTAGGATATTGTTTCCCTGAGCTTTGGCTACAAAAAGTGGAGAACTGATGATATAGTTGCAGCTATTTTCTTCCACTTTGCCCTTTCCATTTCTCTTTCATCATTCCATCTTCCCTCACGTCAGAGAATTCTTTCCACAAATGCTGGCATAGCTCCTTATTCCTCTAAGGAATCAAAAGATATATCTCATCACTAAAAGTGATGTCAGTGCTGTACTGCAAGTGCTGAGACATCTGCATCCTTCAACATTGGGCAGGATGGACGAGGAGATGCAGTGTATCGGTCACCAATGCCTCGATCCAGCATTTCAGGAGATACTGAGTTCTTCTTCTACATAGGGACAGGAACTACTCTTTCCTGTAGATACCTAGTACTCCTATTGTTTATGGCCCATGCTGTCGTCTTAGTTTAAAGTCAGCAAACACAGAGAAAACACTGCTGCCTCCAAAGCCTTCTTTTGAGTTTCTGACAAAAAGGTGATCCAAGATTCCTAAGATTTTCCATTGGAAATGCAAAGGTTCTGCCCATAAGACTTTAATGGTGTGGAATCACACTTAAAACTATGTCAAGTAACTTTTCACATTACTAGAGTATTGTGTCAACACAAGGCTATTAATAACAAGATTCATGTCAAAAAGAGGTAAAGGAGTTCATAACGAACATTTCAAATTTTTCTTTCTACAAATTGTCAGCTATAATTGAGGAATTTATAATTCACATAACTATAATAGTATTAGATAAAATTCAGTAATTAGAATTATTTCCTATTTTATTTTTTTAATAAAAATGTTAGATGCAGGTTTTTTCCTTGAAAATCTTTTTAACATCCCTTTGTTGAAGAAGAATAAAAGAAAGAAAACTTACATATACCACCAGAGATCTCTAAGAATCTCACAGAACTAAATTATTGCATTACAGAAGTCCAACAGATTAAAATTTTCCTGCAATCGTCAACATAAGTATGTTTTAACTCAATGTATAAAAATTGCTTGCAGGCACAAGCATGGAGCAATTGATATTGCTCAAGCACTGATCCTAATTTGTTCTTGGAATGATAATGAAGGAAATGTGGTATGTTAAATACTAAGAGAGACATCTCTAAAATTAAGTTTCTGTCAAAAGATTTACAAAGGAGTAGGCATATGCTCCATTTGCTGTGAACATAGAGTAGAGCTGAATGCTTTTCAGATAGAACTCCTAGGCAGAGATTCCAAAATCAAATTCCTGTTTTTACCCTAAACTCCTGTTTTCAGCCTGACACTGTCAAAAAATTGACATTTACAATCATGGTCAAAGTGACTATTTGCAGAAACTTTCTAATGAAGAAGGCATAGCCTAAATTACCACTTAGCCTCCATATGCTCCCCCTCTCAATGCCCCAAAAGAGCAAGATCAAGTATTAAATGAAAGGATAGCAATGTTTTGAATTTGGAGCAATAGTTTAGTTGCAGTCAAAAGACATTGAGTGTTTCTGTCTCTGTTTTTATTAAGTTCATTTCTTCAGGGTTTTGGAACAGAAGTAATTTGCAGCTTAATAGGTGCAAAGGAGGTAGAACCACTGAAATGTAAAGAAAGGGTAAAGGAACAGAAGAGTAAAAACTCTCTGCAGTACATGAAATGTTTTAGTTTAACGTATGCTGGAGAAGAGTATTCATGCATCATACTTGTGCAGCTACAGTCAAAAAAGATTAGGATAACTCCTAACAAACCAGACAAGAGTTTGCATGCAATAAGGTGACAAAACAGTTCCTGCAGAGACCTGCATAATCAGACACACACTGTACTGAGATGATTCTTCTGCTTTACAGACCACTAGTTTTTCTAGAAGTAGCCCACAAGTAGTACAACATATATATAGATATATAAGAATATAAAACCTATGGGTCACATTAAAGGATTTTTGATGTGTAAAGCTGTTATAATCATTACATACCTAATAGCCTTATCATACCACTTTTCATCCTCTGAAAAGATCCTCTCTCTCAGCCATGCAACATAACCCATGCCATCTATCCCAGAAGACATTACATTTTTACACTGTTTCCAAGTCCTTCCTGAGCATCACCTACCTCATAGGAACTATAAATGCATCAAACCTCAGAAACGTATCAAAGAATTTCTGCCCTGCTTTCACCAATATCTGAAATAACTTCCTTCCTTTGCTCCTCAGCAATGATTTCTCTGGTTCTATATGCTGTAATATGCTACCATAGGCTGCAAGCTCCTGAGAGCAGTAGAAAAGCTATCTCTAGTATCAGTGGAATCTTGGATAATTTATCATTGAGTTACAGCACTGTTCAAGCTTTTTCAAGAGCACAGCTGAGTAACAGAAGCAACCAGCTGCAGGCAAGATAATAAAGAGTATGTCACAGGTGCTTTTATTAGGACCACATCTCACTCTAGTATCAGCTAGTGGGGACCACTCATTTCTGGATATGAAATAGCCTTCATAGACCTCTACAAGGAAAAATTTTTAGTTGTGCACATGTCATTTCTGAGTTCCTGTCTTGACCATTTCAGATCATAAGCTTCCTGTTTTGCCTGCTGAAACATTCTGTTCATCACCTACTTGTCAATCTTCCCTCAGGACTGTCTTCTTGCAAGGACATGTTATCATCATCTTGTCTACCTGTCAGAAATTACCACCTTTGACACCTGTATTCATTGCAGAATTCTGGTAAAGCAGCATGTTCAACTTCAGCGTGACCATCAGTGACAGACACATCAGTGGATCCTAGTAGATCATTAATGGCAGGCATATCCCTGCTCCAAATAAGGCTAGTAGTTAACAGTATTGTAAGCTATTCTAGGACCTTACCCATCAGTTCAGAATATTCAGACACACCAGAATCAATGTGTAGATATCAATGTGTAGATAATCGGTGTGTAGATTACCACAGTAGTTATGTGATAGCATTCTTCATGTTTGAATATTTGATAGCTCCTGATGCCTATAGCATCTTATTTCAACCTACAAAATTAAATTCCATGTCCAGAGAGCATGCATCTGTATTCTCAGCAATGAAAATTACCTTCACTCTGGACAATTGTGTCCAGCTCTGTTTTGGCAATTAAAGTAGTAAAGACACTGTCTTCAGCTCTGTCTCAGTGACCTTCACAAAGGCCATTAAGAGTTTAATTTTCTAAAGGAGATGTCTGTGATATCAAGTAGATGACAAAAATGAGAATCTGAATCACTATGCACATACTGAAATCTGACCAAAAGTAAACAGAAATTCCTTCCAACCTTTTTGCTGGAAAGCCTTGAATGCAACCTCAGTCTCCAGTCTGAGTAAAATAAAACAGAATTTGACTTTATATCAGTAAAAATTCCACCAAGTACAATGGTTATGAACTTTTCTGCTTGCATGCAGAGACATCCATCTCCCTTCTTTAGTATCTTACTCTCCCTTCTCTCATCTCCAAACAATTTACTCCAGTTTCCCTTACTGTCTGTAACCTTCATTCAAAAGGCAGATTTTCCCTTCTGTTGTTCTGACAACAGCAGAAGCCGTGCTGTACTTACTGTCCCATGCCACACTCTCTGCACCTTTCACTGAAAGCAATGCTGGTAACGCACCTATGTTCTGTCCATTGCTGATCAGTGCTTGCACAGTATCTTTTACCTCATGCTGGCCCTGACCCTAAAAATGATACTGGGGCTAAGCAAGAAAATGGAAGGGGTACAGCTGGGACAGCTGACCTGAATCAAAGCAAGGTCATATGGCATCATGCTCAGCAAAAAAATCTTAAGGAAATGAGCTGGAAGGAGAAACATACATGCTTATGGTGTTTTTATTTGCAAGTAACTGCTGCTTGTGCTGAGGATTTGCTTTCCAGGAAGTGGCTAAACCTCTGCCTATGGATGGGAACCAGTCAATAATTTCCTTATTTTGCTTTGCTTGCACATACAGTTTCCCTTATTAAACTGTCCTTATCTCAACCCACAAGTTTTCTCACTTTTGATCTTCAATTCTCTCCCCTCTGTGAGGGGAGAGTCAGTGAGCAATTGTGTGGGTGCTTAGTTGCTTGTCATGGTCAGCTCATGACATGACCACAGTCCTATATCCACAGAGACATATATAAAACTACTTCTGTCTCCCTTGCTCTATATTTACCTGTACTTAACTTTCTTCAAGTTTTCTTGTTTAAATCATGAGGGATTGAGAGAACCATGTAGACACACCTGATAACTATAGTAAAGCAAAAGAATTAGCACTTTCCATATTCCTGCTTAAGAGAATAACAGTCACCATTGATGCTTTCATCAGCCTCTTCTGTAATGAATATTCTCTGCTTTATGCTATAGCCTGCATTCATCCTGCTGCAGGTATATGACTTTGAATTGGGTAAGGATATCTAGAACTTGCACTTCCTTTGAGAGGATGATAAAAGGAGGACTTCCTAGCAGGGAAATGAGAACAAGAATCTATGACAAGAGCTGAATATTTTATTGCTACCAAGTTGTGTTTTTCCTCTTGAAAAATATCGCTAAATTTACTGATCTCATAGAAAGCTAGCAAAAAGAAATAAAATATGAAATCTACAGCCACAATAATTCTACATGGGGCAAACCTACAGTACTCAAACTTCGGTACAAAAGTGCTCTCAGGTAACCTTGAAAAGTGTACCACCGGCTAGCTGAGGACACTGGCTCTGGAAACTATAGAGCTTGTTTTCTTTTCACAGAAAGGTTATGACATTGGAAGAAGTTTGAGAAGGAACTGTACCAACCCTATTATTGAATCAGTTTTTCAGACAATAGAAGAAGAATCTGCTACAAGTTTATTCCATTAAGGATCCATGATAGCATTTAATTTATATCTGTGGGTCACCTGAACTTGACAGGGAACAGAGCAGCTCACTTCTAAATCCCTGCGCTGTCCAGATTCAGACATGGTTCCTAACAGTCTAATCCCTTTGTCTCATGCCACAATTCAATCACTCTATTACGTCTTCTTCTAAAATTTCTGGTACTGAATATTATTAAAGAATATATATGAAGCAAACTGAGCCATGTCCCTGCTTGAGAATGAGTATTTTGTGTCACTTGCAATACCACTATCTTGTACTGATCAGAAACAAGTGAAAAGAGCTATTATTTAGCACTCAAAGTCTCTAGTATTAATAATAAGAAATAACTATTAAGAGAAAATGAAAAGTGAATATCATGGGGATAGAGTTAGTTTGACTACATATGTCAGGCTGTGTATGTGAAGATCTGGCGAAGTCCTATGGTTCACATGAGTTTAAAACAAACTAAAATAAGCACACAGGGATATACTGTGTAGAACTGTCCTTTATCAGCAGAAGGAATGAAGACCAAACTGTAATTTCTATTATTTGCTTCAGCAATATAGCAAAATAAATGTCATATCTATTTCATGGCATTAGGAACTATGAATGCTACTTTGGTCTTGAGGGGTCAGAGTTAGAACCAGAAATTTCCAGCTTAAACAGTACAAAATCTGCCATATTGCGTTAAAAAAAAAAAAAAAATCATAGAATTTCAGTCTTATTCTGGAATATGTTTCCATCAATGAATAAATGAACAGACTGGTCACATGTGGTATTGCATACTAAATGCTGCACAAGTCATTTTACATAACCATCTTCGAAGTATTGTTGATTGACTTAAAATTACATTTCTCCTCAGACTGATTATCTAATGTGATAGAAAATACACAGTCCAAGAACAAATTTTGATTTCTGTGGAAAATTAAACTGTAATGGGGGGTTATCCACTGAGGCATTAAATATAGCTGTATAATTGTATTTGCAGATGACAACTGTGATATGACTGAACTTCATCGAGTTTCCAATGAAGACTTACAACAAACATATACACAAAGGACAGAGGCTTCCTTTGAAATATTTGGAGGAGAAAATTGATTTTCACAGTACACTTTTCATAAACAACCACTGCACTTGAAACTTCTGAAGAAGCAGCTCAAGTGTGAAAGTTTCTGCTATCAAATCACAAAAGTAAAGGATTCTGCATTTGGTCATTTTCACAAGAGAGAGCAACTGAAAAACTATAAGCAATTTGAGTAGTCACCATTCAGTATCAGTCAGAACACTATGACAATATCTTCCTTCCTTTTTTATCTTTTTAAGGAAAGATTTCCATTCTATATTATTACATAACTATGAGCTTTGTTTTCAATTTGGGCCAAAATACCTGTAAAATTATGTATCTTTTTAAAAGTAAAATATTCATAAGAAACAGGTACAGAAAATGTAGGGTTATTTTTGATCTGCTCAACAGTAGAGTTAAAAAATCAAAAATATAGAAGTGACAAACCACATTTACATATTTATTTAATTACTACGTACAACTAATTCAAAAATCAGTATTCTATTTTTGACTAAGCAGATCTTTTCAAGGAATATTCTGACAGCAGTTATGAATTACCAAAGCCATAAATCCAGATGGACGCTTCACTACTTGTCTTTATCTGAATTATTATTTTCTGCTTTTCTATTTCTTCCCTATGTATGATGATCATAGAATCATAGAGCCATATAGGTTGGAAAAGACCTCTAAGACCATCAAGTCCAACTTGATGAAGGAGCAGGTTTGAGTATAAAAATATATGTATTATCCACATCTGGCAGAGATAGAACACCTTTTAAAAGATTTATGATCTTTATCCTGTTACCAATGGCTAAGAAGGGGAATATTGGTCTTGTTCCACAAATAGCATTCCTACACATGTTTTAATGTTTTTAGAAATTATAATGAGTCCCTACAGATACACATGTTGTGTTTATCATAAATCAGGTTGTGTTACCTCTACACTCTTAAGATGACTGTCTGATCCTATCAGGGTGCAATGCTGAAGTGAAATTCAAAAAACTGATTTAAGAATAATAAAAGTGTCTCCAATGAGCTACTCAGTGGCAAGAAAATAGTTGGTGGAAAACAAAACATGTCCCAGATGCTTCCCACTTTTGCCAAAAAATTTTTTGTTGAAGCGAAATAAATAAGATTTATTTTCTACCATTAAAATTTTGTGTAGTTGTAACTAATTGAAACGAAAATGTTTTCATTCAAAAGTCTGTATGTACTGTAAAAATAATTACTATGCTTTACAATATATTGGCGGTTCTATTAATGGGAAATATTTTTATGCATCTTAAAAAATTAAAGTATACATCTTCATGGAGAAAAATTTTCTTAAAACTACTCACAACGAAAGATACAGAAATATGAAGCTCTGATAAAGGTAGTGGTTTAATACAGCAGCAAGCCATCATGATTAAAAGCAGAAAAAGACAACATGCTTTCACCATAATGCCATAAATGTGCCTGATAATCACATCAGTAAATATTCTGGATTACAAAAATGACAGTGAAGAATAAAAGTGTGACCATGACCCCTATCAGGCTACACTATAGGAACACAAGGTGTACAGTAGGGCTACTATAAGATAGTAGTCAGACGAGAACAATTGAATCTGTTAATATTAAAGGCTGGTGCTGTGAAAGTTAAATGCCTGGAGAAAGTGAGAAATCTTTAACTTGTATGACACTTTCAGCTGCCTCTTTTTGTACCTGGAATTGTTACCAAGGTATATAAATGCCTTGACAGCTGTGAATGGAGTTAAAGACATATGATAAAATAGAAAATATAAAGCTAGACATTTCGGCCTAAAATTTAGTAGTCAATATAAATCATAGTTTATTCTCTTGCTATAAATAAGACAAAATAGGTATGAAAAGGAACATAATGAGCTACACTGGAGGCTGATGTAATTTGAGGCAGCTCCTTTGAAATCGAACTGGATTTACATCTGGCAAGGATCCTTTCCTACAAACTGCTTTATAGTCTTAAATAAAACAGGTAAGGCAAGGAGGTGGCATAAAACATACCAGAGGAGTGTGTAACAATAGATTGATACCAATAAAGCAGTTATATATTAAGACTTAAAAGGATGTGATTTGCTGAAACTCAGTTTTGCTGACTCTGCTTTGCAGTATGACTATGAAAGGATTTCAATGCCCACAGTTAGGAAACAGAAACAGTCATGTAAGACTAAGAAGAGGACCAAATAAGGAACATACTGAATGAAGGAAACATCTATGGACAAAAAACCCCAATTTTATGCCATAACTAATTTTATTGAGAAAGAAAATTAAGGCTGGTGAGATTGAAAGAAAGATGAAGAGATCTACATATTGATATACTTTGCAATTTTTTCTGCTAACTTACACGAGCTGCAAACCAATCCCTCATCCTTCTAAAAAGGGAACAATTATCACAGCTTTAATAAATAAAATATCTTCAGAGGAAGCGCTGCAGGAGAAAGCCTGAGCCTAGTGGAGTCAACTGTCAGGTGAAATGATTTCACAGCTTTTAGCATTGTCAAGATTCAGCAAAAAATTCCTGTCAACTTCAAAATGTCTCCTGCCTTCTACATGTTGAGTGCTTTTCTCCAGTTTTAGTTAGGGTGAGTAAGTCTTATCAGCGTTGTCAGACTGCTTCTTAGATCTAATATTTCTGTTAACTCATGAATTGTTGTGGAGTTGCTACACCATTAGTAAAGTGGTATAGAAATTTCTTTATAATCTCTGCCCATTAGTATGAACCCATATTTACTATTGATTTAACAAGAATAGTTGTATTTCAGATATTTGATTTTAAAGAAAAGACATGGAAAGAATAAAGGTGTACTTTTTTTGATATTAATTAGGGAATAACTTTAAACCATGAAAAGAACTGCATTATGGGTATAATAATTACCACAATAAATGTTTTACATCATTTATTGTGGTTATTTATCTGCCTTGTAGCAAGCATATATATTAGCTTTCTTAAGTGATATTAAATTTAACAATTTAAAGTGAAATATGTTAAATTTAGAAGTGTCAAATGGGTGAAGACATAATAAATTTGAGTTTTGCCAAATTGGAAATAGTAATTTGAAAATTTGCAGTTATTTATGTAACATTTGCAAACAAATTATAACCCTCTGAAATGCATCATGGTTTTTTATTTAAGACACAAACATTTAATGTAACCATAGAAGAGCAATTGTAATTATTTTATTTATTCTTAAATACCTGTGCTTCAGGTCCAATTGTTATTCATTTTGGTAAGGTTTCTGGCCAAATTTTATGTTTTATGTACTGAATTACCTTGCTTTTTTCTACACTTCCCCCACAAATGATGCTTTTCAAGGGATATCTTGCATGTATTGTGACATTATTCCAACCCTGCTGTAAAACTTCAAAAAATGTCCAAAGGAACAAAATTCTGTGTTCTACATGTGGTATATGCACAAATTTCGATTGTTAAGCTACACATATACTATTTTATGAACACTCTTAGCTGTCTGATATTAGATATTAGATCATTAATAGGCAAGGCTTGAGCTGATCTCTTGTGTGTTACAAGAGCACGTAACAGAGGGGTTAGGAAAAGTTTTATTTCCATCGTAAGTAATTGTTTGACACTATTTGTCAACTCATATTTTTGCTAACTCCGCAGTGATTTTGAAGCACTAGGTCTGCTTTAAAGCAACAAAGGTTTTAATATGGGGCATGTCAAACTCTACTGCTATGTACATATGCAAAATTTAAAATTATGGCAATGATCTTAATGTTTTCAAAACCTTGGGAAAAAAAAAAACAACAACTTTCTACTCCAGTTGGTACCTGTTTTTCCAATATGCCTCTGGGTCCTAGGGTCAGTAATAAGCCTATTTCAAGAAGCAAACTTGTCATCATCCTGGATTCTTCAATGAGAGAATTCTACTTATAGTTATTCTTCCTTGACTTTGGATATCTTGAGTTTATGGTTGTTGTCAGAGAATGCTTTCTTCTCACTGGAGCCCAGCTCAAGTCTGGAAGTAGTCATCAGTCTTTTGCAGGATCAATTAAAAAAGCTGCTGTATTTGGTGGTTTTTGACTCCCTCAGTTTGTCAGACTGTTCCTGTAAAAAACACTGTCTAGCTCAGGCAGGTTAGGCAACAGCAAGTGAAAATAGAGCTTATAGTTCTAGCCAAAGTGAGCCCAGATGGATCTTCAGACCCTGTGAAATGAGGTCAATTAAAGATCTGAGGCCTTCTATTAGTAATGGTTCTATGATATTTAGAGGTTTATATTCTTCTTATTGTGGCTTACCTCTGGCATAAAGACAGAAAGAGTTTTTCCAGAAAAAATGACCCTGTCTACCAGAGTGGTGGATACATTCATTAAGATGCAGGATTTCCATTTGGGACATAGGGTAAAGTAGGTTCAACCTGTTCTCTGGCGTGGTTCTCTTAACTCTACTACTTTAAAGCCATTCAGTAGTAGCCTTAAGGTCTATGGGATCTTTGCCAAGAACTTCATTGAGCAAGATCTTTCTTAAAATGCATCTGTTTGAAAGGATACTCTAAAAATAATTTGGAAAACAGTGAAAAGAGATTTAATATATATCAATGGTATAAATCATGTTCTAACTCTGGAGTGGCTACCTCAATAGATGAACTTGATTTTATTATATTTTATTTTATTTCTATTGGAATAAATGGACCCAGATGATTCAAAGGAACTCTTTCAAAAGCAAGGACTTTTCAGGAATCTTACATAAGGTAGTAAGCATACTACTGTTTAAGCTAAGTCCTTAAATACTAGTTATATTTAGTGTGCATTTGTAAGTTATTGGTTCCTATGTGTGTGTGTCTGTATTTATCTCTCTTTCTCTTACTTTGGAGAGTGTTTTGCTTGCAACTGAGGGTGTCTGGGCGAAGTCATTCAGCCTGATACAGGCAGGCAGTGCTATGTTTACAGAGAGCTGCAGGTGATGCTAATTTTTGTGTGCCCTTTGCATGTGCATAGAAATACTCACTGCAAGAGATGAGGAGAAATCCTGAATAATCTTGTTTTACTTTCACAGCATTGAATTCCAGATGGATGGCTGTCAGCTAGGAATCTGCTATTACAACTGATCAAGATATGGAAAAGAAGGAATGGTATTAAGGCAATCTTGTATTCATGAGAGAAAAAACAAAAAAACTATGAAACAATTTAAATCCCACACTTTCTGTAAACAATCTGAGTGCTCCAAAGTTCAGGAAGAATTGAAAAACAAAATCTGTTCTCAGTGTCACTTCAACATGAGATCTAAAAACAGATATACATGAAACCAAAATTTTTTCCATGAATGTGAGCACGTAGAAAATTACAGTAATAATATATTGATCTTCCATCGAAAAATCCGTACCAAACATTATGTGCCATAATGCTACAAATCCTCACATAATTTCTCTGAAGATAGAGTATTTATTGTCATCTGCTTCCTTTTTGCTTTCTAAAGCAGTGTTTTAAGTACAAAATCATCTGGGGTTTCAAAGTCTGTATTAAGCTTTTGTTATTAATATTCTGAATTAAATTGGAGGGGGTAGTATGTGCAATTTTTGGCTAGGGGTAATCATATGGAAGTGCATTCCTAAAACATAGATTTGATTGAATTTAAAGACTAGTATTTAAGTAAATAAAGGTACTTCACATTTTGCAACATATTTTACTGAGTTATTTAATCTGATGGTTGTTTAACCATGTGATTCCATTTAACACTAAAATGTTTCACATTTTGCTTCACACAGTAAATATGCTTGCAGGGATGGATTTCAAGATACATACATTGGAAATTAATGTAAACCAAGGAATATAATGTAAGCACAAATTAACAGGCTGAAAACAGAAAATTTCTTGTTAAGTTTTCAGGCATGCCCAGGGAGAACTACATAATTATCTGGAGAAACAGGTTAGATTCTAACTTAATGAAATAGTGCAGCTATCACAAAATGTTGTGATACATTCCACTGCCAAATATGATTTCATGCTAAAAGCTGAGTTTGGAGAAAATGAAGCTGTTGAAGTTTAGCTTTTACAGGTAATGCTCAGAAGACTTTTCCTTTCTTGCATCTCACTGTGGAAAGCATAAAGTTCTGTATATTGTTGCAGTTTAGCCCAGACAGAAACTATGTACAATGCAGAAGCTTCACCACTCCTTCCCCTGCCCCAGTGGGATGGGTAGGATAACCAAAAAAGGTAGAACTCATGCAATGAGATAAGAACAGTTCAATAATTTTAATATTTTTATTGTTGTTGTTATTGCTACTACTCCTACTGTTAGGGAGACAACAAAGAGAAAGAAATAAAGCCAAGAGAAACAAGCAATAAACAACAAAATTCCTCACATCTGCTGACTGATGCCCATCCCATCTGTCAGCCACGATGAGTCTCTCCAAGCCAACTCCCTCCAGTTTATAAACCGTGCATGACGCTCTGTGGTATGGTATTACCCCTTTGACCAGTTTGGGTCAGCTGTCCTGGTCATACCACTTCTGGAGGAATAAGTAGTTGTTTTTAGCTACCTAAACAGTAGCTAATTAGAGATTTATTAAAATTGATAAGGAGAATTAAACTTGTTTTCAGCCTAACAGATCAGGCCTCAAGAAAAATACATTCTACTACTTCTCCCAGCTCCAGGAGCAAATAACAAGAGATGTGTTAATGCACTCAAGATAGGTGTTCACTTCTTTGTCTTTGTCTCTTACAAACCTTCTCGAATGAATGTGTCCTAACTATGATGGATTAAGGTTTCAAAGGAGATGAGACATTATACATATGATGATGAAACTAAATGCAACTTAAAATTTTTGAGTCAGAAAGAAGCACATAGATGAAACTCTAAGATTTATAGTTAGAGTGTGTGTGCTGGGCAACAAAATCTCTCGTCCTTGCTTTAAAGCCTATAGGTATGGGGCTGAGGTTGTTGTTGTGTATATAGCACCAAGGCATGGGATCAGAACTTGCATTTAACTACTCAGGTAAATGGATACTGCAGGATTATCAAGCTAAAGATTTATAGTTTTTTTTGTTATATCCTTATATCTACAGAAGAAAGCATAAAAATTAATACAGTTTGGAGAGGATATTCTGGGTATTAAGACATTATGTTGTAAGGTAAAATGGAAGTATGAATTAAGATCACCTACCAAATAATTACATAAAAGATGCAGAGAGTGAAATTTTCTCTTTTAAGAAGTATTTTTCTGGAAGAAAGGACTGACCGTTGTTTTCTCAAGTGAAGAAAAAGGAATGGATGCATAACTTTCATCAGAGGGTTTCAGGCTGAGAATCTTCACTAAATCAAGAAAACAAATTTTATATACATATATATATACACGTTTTGTATAATTTTTTAATTGACAGATATTTGTTGTAAGCAAGATTTGTTTTAGGTTGCCCAAACATGATATTTCTTCACCCTTTTTGAAACCCTTCAGGATTTTGGACACTCAGCTAATACTAGATGACATGATTTCTTATTCTCTCATAAATACTGTGCAGTCCATGGAAGAAAAGTCAATTTAATGGTTTATCTCTTTTCCTATTCCCTTTTACTCTGTATCTCATTCCATTTTGAAATTTTCAGCGTCATCCTTCACTGGTCTTTTATTTTGCAGTGTTCAAAATCTTTTTAGAAATGTGGTTAGCATCTCTTAATACACATATCTATTTCAATTATCTCTTTCCTTTCTAATATCCCCTTTATCTGTTTTACTGTTTTTTATCATTCTGTTCAGATTTCTATTTCATCTCTCTCTGCATTTTTAATATCCTTTTTGTCTTTCTTAACATTCTTCTCAAGGTCTGTAATTCACAATATTCGTTGTCATTTGATATCCTTCTCTTAGAGAATGTTTATTTCAGTTAACTTGATAATTGTATGACATTAGATTATTACACATAGCCATCTACTGTAAACTTTTAAAAACACTAAACATTTCTTCTTAATTGATTCCTTCCTCAATATCACTACATTTATTTGTAAATAACCCCTTCAGATATGGCCTACTTGAAATTAAACGTTAATTCTGATACTTATGCCTGACTGAAAAAATATTTGGACAAATATATCCAGTGACCATAGCGCACTTTAGCATTTGTACTATGTTTGTTTTATATATTGCATTGACTATGAAAATGGCAACCTCCACTTGGGTCACTTTTTGTGGTTTGGAGTACACATTACTTCCATGTGTCCTCTCCCTCCCAAAACTCCTAATTTTAAAATAGTCATCTTCCATGTTTTCATTTTATACTATGTCTATTTCAGCCTGTGAATTTCATGTCTATTCAGCCTGTCTATTTCACATCTGTGCTCTTAAAAATCAGTCATAACCAAAATTCTATTATCTCTATAAACTGCCAGTGCTTAGCTGAAAATATCATAGCCTTCTTTATACTTTATAGCATTCAATTCATAACTCACCTCCATTTGTCATTCATGAGTATATTTTCATATAATTCTCCCCCATCATTCAGTCCATGTAACAGTTTTGCCTTTAGTGCCTTAATGGACTGAAGTAAAACTCTTGAAATTCCTATTTCTTTATGAACACTTTTTTTTTTTTTTTTTTTTTTTTTTTTTTTTTTTTTTTTTTTTTTTTTTTTTGTGGCTTTACACAGCTAAAATCAGTCTCCTCTCACACCACAGCTGGCAATATCCCCTAAAATATTCCTGCATATCCTTTTGTTCATTAATACCCTGAATGGTTATGTGATTATGTTAATTTCTTGAGTCTGTACTTTTATTTACAAAACTAGTGGAGTTTCCAGTTCTCCCCATTAAAGTACCCTTGAGTACTCAGTTCTGATGTGTATCTTTCCAAGCCTGAAAACTTTTACACATGCATAATCATATAGATATGCATCTCACTGAAGCTCATGTAAAATATGCATAGAGCTCTGTACTGCCTCCTCCTCCACCATACACTGGGACAGAGAGTTGGGATTACAGTCACTTCATCACATTGTCTCTTACACTCTTTCCTCCTCATGAGAAGGACTCCTCACACTCTTCCCCTGCTCCAGTGTTGGGTTGTTCAGTCTGGAGAAAAAGAGGCTCGGTGGAGACTTTCTTGCTCTCTACAGCTGCCTGAAAGGACGTTGTAGTCAGGTGGAGGCCAGTGTCTTTTCCCAGGCAACAAGTGACAGGACTAGAGGAAAAAGTGTCCTTTCATACTTAAAATGAAAAATTCTGGATAAAAATATTCTAGAAGGGATCCTCAGTGAATAGGAGCACCCATCTACCCCTACAGCTACACTACCTGAGTGGGATTTTTAATTTATATTGTCAACATGCCTTGGCTACTCAAGAGACAATCCTTTCCCCTTAGGAAGTTGTGTCCAACTTCAAGGTAATTAACTGTCTTCATAATTGTATATGGAGAGTCTTCATAATTGTGAGAGTCTTCATAAATGGAGAACCGTGACAACACGGCTCCGAATTCCACATAGGGGGTAACCATCTACAAGTACATTCTTTGCCACTGAGGTTATGTCTGCACTTTGTTATCAAGCTGTGGTTAAGAAACAGGGAAAAAGTAAAATTTCAAACCTCTGAGGTGTTTCTTTTGGGGGGTAGTTGATGGAGTCTTGGGTGAGGCCTTTCTCCTCCCAGGAAATATTTGTTGGAAATACACCTGTTGACAGGCATATTTGCCAGAATATGGTGATATTCTTAGTATGTCTGGATAATTTCTGTTTAGATACTATTCATACCCAGCAAACTCACTTCCATGAGGAAACAGCTATATATATATATACACAGTATCCTTTTATGTATCAGCTTTTAGTCTTTGAAAACTATCCAACCACTTACACTGAAATTATGAAAAAGGAAAAATACGCCAGGAATACTTTCAGCTGGTGGTAAACATATAATTTTTTTTCCACTGAAAGACTGCATGAAAAGTAAGCATCTGCAAAGCCTGATTTCTTATTTCTCTTCCTACCTACTGTGTCTCTAAGACTGCAGTATTCAGACTGTCTGGTCTGTTTACACATTTATTTTTAATTCTGAAGTTATGGATTTGCCTGTTATCACACAAACCACAAACAATTTTATTGATACTTTTTCTATGTTTGAAGTCTGTTATGGATGTGGCTTCAGCTTTTTATATTTGCTAGCAATCCTTAATTTATGTTCACATTGTGCATTTAATTTATGAAATACTCAGAGGAAAAAAAAATAGCTATTCCAGGATCCGTAATTACAGCCTGGAGCTTTTAAATCAGTTGAGTCCATGGCTGGTGACAGCTTGTTTCATCCAGAAGATACATAGTTCAAAAAGTCTTAACCTAAAAGCAGAGGAAAGTAAGAGGATCCAAGTAGGAGATGTTGTTTACAACAGCTTAAATTCTGCACTTAGCCAAAGATCAGTAAGTCAATGAGTCAACTAATTAAATGACAAGAGCACTCTGATTTCTGGAATAATGTTATAAATACTATGAGATTGTGTTAAAAAGACACATCTCAATTTTCTTTCTACACATAATCTCCTTTCAAACAGAAAGAAAAAAGACCCACGCTTGTTTATTAATCAAAAATATTTTGTTTCTAGGATGACAGCAAATTTTGAAAAAGGATATTCCACATGAAAACTAAAAAAAAACCAAAAACACAAACCCAAAAGCAATGCAGACTGACATATCCAGTTATTGCCAGATGAAAACGCCCTTTTAAATCTTAACCAATGCCTTAACTAATTAGCTTCATTAACACTATCCTAATGCCTTTTGGCTTCTGGAGGCCAAGAACAAAGTTTGTAGTTGAAATGAAATATACTTTTATTATAAAGAGTATATTATCAAGGGCCCTCTAGAAATGAAGCCTGTTTGATTAGAGTTAGCAAGCCTGAAGAGCACTTTTTTGTGCTTGCAAATCCTAGTCCTTTTTTTGTGCAAATAGTTATCAAGGAATTTGTCATGGTCTAAAATCCTAAGGGGTTCTGATTGTTCCTTCAAAAGCCTTTAAAAGTAAATACACTCAGGGTGTCATCCTTTCCGAAGTTAAACATTAAATATTTTGGGAAGAGACTAATCATGTGTTTATTAACTTCTGCTCTGAAACCATGAAGTCCAGATAGCTTTGTTGACTTAAAAGTCAACTAGGTTTATTATCCATTTTATAGACAAAGATTAACTGCTACTTTGTGCTGAATCCTCTTGGAAGGCAGCAAAAATTGACTTTAATTGGAAATATATCAGTGTTTTGTGAATCATGTATCCTACATATAGTAAGACTAAGCAAGAACAAAGAAAGTGTCAGTAGTTCCTGCCTACATACAAATATATTTAATTAAATTGTTTAAATGTTGCAAAACACCAAAAAAACCTTACAAGAGTGTGGGCTACTTGATAGATACAGTTTTCAAAAATTAATTAAATTCATCCCCATGTTCTAAAAATATCATTACATGACTTAGAACAATGGAAACCATGGATTATCATAGAATGAATCATAGAATGGTATGGGTTGCAACTGTCCTTTAAGATTATCTAGTTCCAAGACTACTGCTCTGGGTAGGGACACCTGGACTAGACCAGGATCCTCAAAGCCCCATCCAAGCTGGCCTTGAACACGTCTAGGAATGGGACATCCACAGCCTCTCTAGGCAACCTGTTGCAGTGTCTCACCGCACTCACAGTAAAGGATTTCTTCCTAATATCTGATGTAAACCTCCTCTCTTTCAGTTTGAAGCCATTCCTCCTTGTTCTATCACTACATGCCCTTGTAAAAAGTTCCTCTTTCTTGTAGGCTCCCTTCAGGCATTGGAAGGCTGTAATTAGGTCACCCTAAAGCCTTCTCTTCTCCAGGCTAAACAATCCCAATTCTCCTAGATTTCCTCATAGGAGAGGGGCTCCATCCTCCAACCATCCTCTTGGCCCTTCTTTGGACTCACTCCAACAGGTCCATGTCCTTCTTATATCAGGGACCCCAGAGCTGGATGCGATACTAAAGGTGGGGTTGTAATACTCATTTGTATCCAAGCTTAAGTCCACTTCTAAGCAACAGAGTTTCGCTAGGGATAAAAGGGAACAAACCATACATGTAGATTCAAAAATTACTTTGTGTGTGTATGGGGTTACCATCTCAAAAATCTAACTAAAATGCAACAATCACTATTTATTCTCTTAAAGAAACACTAGGACTCTGAATACAAATTCGTATGGAAAACACTCATTGATACACCTTAAATATTATATAGAAAGCAAATATTATATAGAAAGCTTACTAACATCTACTTATCCTTTGATGTTCTTCTCAACCTCGCAATGTCCCTTTCTTGTCACTCTCCAGCAGAAACATATGGGGTAACACAGCAAGCCTTCAGTATCCCAAGGCCTTCACTAGTAGGGATATGACGTTCATCTTGGGCTTATTTTTATGTTTCCTTGCCCAGGACTGCTGCCTTCTGGCTGCTTCTGGTTGAGTGTCATTGTGGCTCCGCAGCTTTCCCAGACTCAGCTCCCAGAGGCTGTTGTTTGTTGGGCAGTGAACCCCTGGGTTTGCCCAACTTTCCCATGGAGGCACTGGCAGAGCTCAGGCTCAGGCAGGGGAAGCAACAGGCACTTGCCCCCCAGGCAACAGTTGACACCAAGTCAGCCCAGTTCTGGCTGAGGGGAGTCCTGAGCCCTGAACACTGAAGTCTATAACTGATCAATTAATACCAGAAAAAAAATACAAAACTATTTGCTAAGCCATAGTGTGGTTAGAAAGAAACTTCTCCATCATATTCATCATTTTTATCCAGCAAAGTACCTGGTTGAAGCCTGTGAACCTGAGATCTGACCCAGTGGCATATCATACTATAATACTTAGAGTATCCCAATGACACTGTACTAATTCCAGGCACAAAGCACTTGATTCACCTAACCTGAGGCACTTGCCTAAGGACTGTAAGGCAGGAGATGCTGTTGGTGTGATTTTCTCTTTACTTTTTATTAAACATTTATACATTTCCTCTCTGATGTAATTTCTCTTGATGTTAGCTTAGATAAACTTCAGACTGTAAGACTTACGAACTGCTGCAATGAGAGCAAAACACTCAATAAGCTTTGACACACAAATGAACGCTGTTAGACATTCTGTAAAATGAAATAATCATAAAGTATGTATGCTGATAACTTAATGAGGTTCAGAACAGCTCATACATGCACCAGAGAAAGGGAAAAAAAATAAATATAAAGACACTGAAAATGCCAGGATGATACACCTAAGATTTTTTTGAATATCAAAACAGTCCTCTGCCCTTTGCTACTTATGCCACCAGACTATCTGGTATACCATGAGCAACACGTGACTCAGCTTAGCAAGAAAAAGAAAAAAACCACACAAACAAACAAAAGACCAAAAAGGGCCAAGGAAATCAAATCATAAGCTTACTTTTTCTAGACTTGTTTTACCTAGCATCTGAGCTCATGGATCTTTAATTTCATTAGGGGTTCAACTGTATAATTAAAAATAAAGACATTCCTTGGAAAACTTACCTATTCACCCAAACTTTCCTCTCCTGGCAATGGAGACAGATAGCTTACATCTATACTGTAAAGTAAGACAGTGCCAGGAGGCAAAGTCAGCATTAGACTGCTGATCATCCATATTGCTTAACTGTTTGCATGCTCCCTGGCATATTTGAGCCATTCCAGTTAGCGCTTTCAAAGACACTGCCTGGGCATGATTTAGGTGTTAGCATATGCTTGGGATTATTTGCCATAGACGGTAGGGAGAATAATGCACCATCTGTCTTTCCCTGCCCTACAAGGTCCTCCGACATCAGCCCAGTTGGCTTTGTATCTTCAAATATCATTCCACCCCACACACCAGAAATGGCCACAAAATCTATCAATTTATCACTGTGAAAACATCCTCAAAATGAACTGTAATGCATCTCTTCAATTTTGGCTTACTTTGAACTGAACTGCTTCTTCATACACAGACACAGACCCAGAATTAGAATTTTTTTTTGGCTATAGATATGCCATATGGACCCTGGAGAAACCTTGGGCCAAATACTGTACCATGCGAATTTAGTGAGCCTGTGCCATCTGGCCTCAGGGGCAGACAGTGGTCTCTGCTTGATCTATTCAGCAATATGACATAATGCCCTGTTGTGGTTTAGACTCAGATGATAGCTAAGCACCAAACAACTGCTCACTGACTCCATCCAGCGTGATGGGGAGAAGAGAACTGAAAGGGTAGAACTGAGGAAAAAAAAAGTTGGTTGAGGTAAGAACAGTTTAACAATTGAAATAATAACAATAACAATAATAATACTATCATGAAGAGGGAGAAGGGAAAATAAAGAAGAGAAATAAATAAACCCCAATAAAGACAAATTATGAAAATGAGAAACAATTACTCATCACCAATCAACCATTCCCTGAGCAGTGTCCTCCATCCAACTTTCCCCCTAGATTATGTGCTCAGCAACACATCACATTGTATGGAACATAACTTTGGTCAGTTGGAGCCAGTTGTTCCATCTATGGATCCTCCCAACCTCTTGTTCACCCTCAACCTACTCAATGGCAGGCCTTCATGAGGGTCAGGAAAGGCCTTGACTCCATGCAGCCACTGCTCAGTAATTAAAAAAAAACCCAAAATATTTCTCTTCTATCAACACCATGTCCAGCACAAATCTAAAATGTAGCTCTAGACTCATGTCCTGATTCTGACCCAGATGAGCAGGAGGGGGCATGGTCAAAACAATACATTATTTGATACCATCTTACATCATGCCGGGAGTGAGGGAAAGGGACTCTCTCTCTCTTCCAAGAACAAAGGCGTCTCTTTCCCATGGAGCAAGTGTGGCAGGCAGAGTGGTTGGGGTGGGGTGACACGGGCTGGGATCAGACCCAGTTGGTTTGGGTTCGGTGAGCATTTTTCATGTAAATCACACTCTCTTTGTACACTTTTCTTACTAGTGTTCTGGCTGTTACTGTTTGTTTTCTTATCTCATCAGTGTTTCCAGTAAATTCTCCTTATCTCAATTCGGCATTTGCACCTTTTGTGCCTCCAATTCTCAAGTCCATTTCCAGAGCAGGAATAGGGAGGGGAAGGGGGAGAGCAAGTGAGCAGCATCTGGCCTGGGAGAGTCTCGGTGAGCGCACTGAATTGGTGAGTACTATTCCTAAACCACAACAACTCACTAATAGGAAAAAAATTAATTTACCCCAGCCAAAGCCAGCACATTCTACACCCCTTACTCCACACCATTTATGCCATGCTTGGGCACCACACTATCCAATACATCCTCAAATCACCTCAAATTATATCCTTTGATATAACACATAGATATGATTCCCTTAGATCATGTAACATCCCTGTGAAACGTCTGTAAAATATATATATAAATGTCCACAAAATGTCCACTGAGTTCATTTAGTCCAGGACTTTGTTTTCTATCTGTTGTGGTGGTCACTCAGGACAGGAGATGTAGTGTGTCGTGCCAAGTTATTGGGTACCAAAACCAGCCCATGCTGAACAATGAAGATGCATTTGTTAAAAACATGAAAATCAACCTGAAAGCTGTTTAACAATTTCAACAACCACAGGTTTTTTATCATACAGCTTTCTTGATTCACCACTTACGGCAAGCCTTCAAAATGTTAACACTGTGTGTCTAGTTTGCCCTTTTGATATTTTTTATTATAAAGATAATAATATTTTTATTTATATTTCTCTATCAACATGGGAAAATATGTAAAATCTGCATTGATACAACAATTTGAAGCCTTTTGATTTTGCTTCCTTGCAGTATTTGTTTTTATCTTCACATTTGGTACTGGAGAAAATGAATAAAAAAAACTGACTAAAAAACTTCCTACATTTCAGATACCTATTTTTTGTTCCAACTCTAAAGTGGTCAAGGGTGATGGAATACTATTTATTTCTTTTCATATCTATTTAGAATAGTCTACTAGAAAGAATATAAATGATCCAGAGAACTGAATTAATTAACTAGTTCTCAGCTTCATCATTAATCATGCACTTTATTTTCATTCTGAATTTGGTTAATCAATGACATATGCATCATTTTAATCAAATACTTGATTAAATTCTTTAATAAATACTTTTTCAAACTTCAGTATTAATTGCACTGCAACTGTTGAAGCAGAGAATGAGCCTATGGTCATTCAAGTGGTTTACACACAGGGAAAATGTTATCTTTTACTTTTTTTAATATTCCCATACATATTCAACAAATATTTTTAAAAAATTGGAGGTAGAACTCATTTTTATCTCATAGCCACCTTACTGGAAAGTCATTTATTATAGCGTAAAACTGTTCTCTTTGTGATTTAAAATTATCACAGCAGCCTTAGTTCAATTCAGTGAGATGCCTTGTATATTGGTATCTGCCAGTATCACCCACAGCAGATTATGTCAGAAAACATGAATTCTTTCCAAGAGGAGAACTCTCAGTTCATTGCACTGCTTGCATTTTGGAGTAAATTGACAGGTGCTCTTAGTTTGATCATCATAGACTCCAGTAAGTTCTGTGTCTGCATAATCCTGAACGTTTCACATTACGGTGTATTAGATGTTGTGTAATTTAAGTATTAGTACGTTAAGTTTAAATTGAGTGAATTGTTTGAAACCAACATTTTACCATAGCTGAAAGTTTATAACAGTAATCTGCTTCTGGTTTAACACTAAGATTCAGTCTGAGACTAAATCAGAGATCTATATTTATACCCATGTACAGACATTTAATTGGTAGCATGTCTGGAGCTCTGAAGACTCAGAACAATATCAACAATTGAGAAAAGATAACTTTTTAAATAACTAGGAAGTTTTGATCTATTTTTAAGTTCTATGTCATTGCTTCTGCATATCTTTCTGAATTAATTTGTTATAATTATTTAATGGATCTTTTAATCCATGATCATGTGGAGAAAGTCACCGTAGCTCCTTCAGATTTAACCAAATTTCAGTAGAGGTGTAGGTGACCTAATTTTAGTTTAATGAGACACAGACAGAGGAAAAACTATGAAAAATGCTTCCTGATAGTATAAAATACTTTCTCTGAGACATGCATTTAGCTTTATATATATATATATATATATGTTTTTGGTTTTGGTTTGGTTTTGGTTTGGTTTTGGTTTTTTTTTGTTTTGTTTTTGTTGGGTTTTTTTGTTGTTGTTGTTGTTTTGTTTTGTTTTGTTTGTTTGTTTTTCTTTTTTCCCAGTTGTGAAGCTCTTCTGTCTTCAAGATCTCTTCTAAGCATTTTCATCTCACTGACTAGATGGTTTGGTTTCCTGTGTCACTTTTGGTTGGGATAAATTTCCTTCACAGTGACTAGTATGGGATTAAGTTGTGAATTGTGCTGGCAACAGTGTAGATAATGCAGAGATGTTTAAGTTAGTGCTGAGCAATGCTTACGTAGAGTCAAGGCCCTTTCAGCTCCCCACTCCACACAACCAGCAAGTAGGTTAGGGGTGCACAAGAATTTGGGAGGGAACACAGCTGGGATACCTGCCCCCAACTGACTCTAAGGGTATCCCATATGATATGGCATCATGCTCAACATGGTCAGGCCTGTGATGTTTGTCTTCTTAAGTCACCATTACATGAGCTGGAGCCCTGCTTCCCTGGGGATGGCTGTACACCTGCCTGCACATGGGAAGTGGTAAATATTCCTTATTTCACTTTGCTTGTATTCATGGCTTTACCTAGTGAACTGTCTTTATTTCAATCCATGAGTTTTCTCACTTTTACACTTTGTATTCTCTCCCATCCCACAGTGAGTGAGGGATGGAGTGGCTGTGAGGGGCTTAGTTGACAGCTAGGCTTAAACTAAAACTCTTCCTGATTTTACTCTGAGAGCCCACAATACAATTCAGGATTTAATTTCCTCTGACAATTACGGATTTCTAGAACGAGGTATTGTAGCAATATCATTTTTCACAAGAGCTTGCAATCAAGAATAGATCTTGTTTTGTCAATATTGCTCCTACTAATAATAAAAATGTGAGACCTGCTGTATTAAGGGAGTGCCATTACAGCGAATCTAAACTGATTCTATGCTATTAACATATATATGTCAGGGAATTGTAGATCACTGCATTTGAATTATTCTGGGTTTCTCTCTATGCACCAGGTCAATTATTTGCCATTACATGCAGAAGTTTTTGCAAATTCATATAGTGTAAGTACATTGCTTGCCTAATCATTGTTGTAAAAAGATAGAGCCTAGTTAAGCAAGTTTTCGGGTTTTATACTTCACTGAAGTATAAAATTTCACTGTCAGCAAGAGCAAGTCAGGGATTGGCTACATATTATTAGAAAATCATATCTCCCCTGCAAATAAACAAATATTACGCTTTTGCTATCATTGCTATTACTTAAAGTCATTCTGTGAAACACCAACAAGTTTTAAACACAATTGCAAAATAACATCTTTTTCTTTAATCTTATTTCAGCACATTATCATAGTCTTTTGTTTCACCTTTCAGAATCTGGTTAATAACTTACCTTCTTTAAACAGCTGAATGACACTTAAAAGCCTGATGAAAATGGTGTTGTGAAACATAAGTAACTGACTGTTTCACTCTTCAAACTTGTAGTTGATGAGGTGAATTCTGCTGAGAATTTGCAGAAGGTTTCAGCAGAATCCTGGAAATCACTAGAAGAAATAAATTTGGATTAAAGTCTTAGAAGGAAATAAATAGCAAGGACCCGTAAGACCTAAATAAATAGACCTAAATAAAGACCTAAAATAAATAGCGAGGACCTGATACAATAGAATCTCCTGTAGGTGTGGTGAGTTGACCTTAGCTGGCTGCAATATGGTCTCTCACCCTGGCTCTTCAACATAATGGGGGTAAATAATGAGATGGAAAAACCTCTGGGTTGAGATAAAGACATTTATCCCTTTTTGCCATGAGCAAAACATATTGGAATTGGACAAAATTTATTCCGTCTACTGCCAGTTAAAATAGATTTGACTACTAACACAGACAAAATTAAAATATCTCCCTATCTCCCCTTTTTTCCAGGCTCGACTTCTTTATTCCAGACTCTTGTTGATGACTCCCTCATCAAGTACCACAGAGGATGTGGGGGACTGTTTTTAGTCCAAAACTGTTCCTTTCTGCTTCTTGTTCATTTTTTCCTGTGTTCCAGTGTGGGTCTTCCATGGACTGTAGTTGTTGCAGGGTATATCCACCTGCTTCATCAGGGGGTCATCCATGGGCTCCAATGTGATTGTCTACTCCACTGTGGTGTCCTCCACAGACTGCAAGAGAATCCTAGCTCTGGTGTCTGGAATATCTCCTCAGCTTCCTTCCTCTCTGACTTTGGAGTTCATGGACATGCATATCTCACATATTTTCCATCATTCCTCACTGACTATGAAGCATTTTGACCTTTCCAAAATATTTTTTCACAAAGCCACCATTAATTTGGCTGATGGGCTCGTGTCCCATGGTAGGTTCTTTGGAACCAGCTGTGTCCAGTACA